>NC_067486.1:11661979-11961979 GCF_947179515.1 Apodemus sylvaticus | reverse complement strand
AACTCTCACTCATGAAACCTTGAGACTTCTTCAGTCATGAATCATTATTTTAAAGATGAGGTAATGTTTCAGGAACAAGTAGTCTTGTTCCAGGGACACTGTTGAATTAGTAACACAAGGTTAAGCATTTTGCATTTTATGTCCCATCTCCTGCACACTTGGGTAGTCTGTGAGAAATGACCTGATGTCAAAAGGAATGCAATCTTGACTATAATAATATTTATCCTCTGGAACAAAATTGGAGAAATTCTGTTTCACAGATGAAAACAGGAAGAGTATGTAAAGTTTTTAAGTTAATATGAAGCGCAGAATTCATGTCTGGGTCAAATATATTTTGAAAATACAATAATAAAAAATTGACAAACATAAATATTTCTTTTCAGAATCCCCTAAATACTGTATCCAAAAATGGAAGTCAAACTTAAACTGATAGATTTATTTCATTTCTAAATAACAAAAAATGAAATACAAACTTGAAATGTAAAAATAAAAATCAGGATTGCCACTAATTTTTCAAATGGAACGGTAATTCTGTCTTAAAATAGCATTAGACAGTGTCACAGCTACAGTAGAGTTTGAGGTATTTGGAGTAGACAATAAACTCATTTGGCAAGTGCAACTGAGGATCCTGTCTTGCTTCAGACTACTCAAAATATTAGAAATCATTATAATAATACAGAATTTATTAACAGAAGATAAGGGTTAGATAAGATACTTTACTACATACAAGATAAAAATCTGGGAAGTGGTGAAGAGCATAGGAAGGTCTTTGAAATTCCTTAAAACTGCACACAAATATTTTAATATAAGCGAAACTGAACCTGAATCTGAAATGATTCAGTGTTTCTGTGATATTGTTATAAAGCTCATAGCATCCACTATGGAAAATATGACTTGTTTTCTGAATCACATGCATGCATTTCATATAGAGAGACCCTCCTCTGTGGGACACATTATTTCATATGACGATCATGATTAGGGCTCACCTGCCATGTTTATGAGAGAACTGCTAGTTATGGGGTGTTTTACACATCCTTAGTTCATATAAAAAGTAAAGGTAAAATTTGGATGCGTTTATTGAGAGTGCCTCACCTCCTTTTCAGAGCACGTAACTGTGAGTCACTCAACAGTGAAACTCTTAATCTGTGACACATTTTTAATGACACATCTTCATACCAGAACACAATGGAGTCTTTGAGAGGGTAACACATATTGAAGTGAATACTAATGGAGATGCTTCTTTAGTTGTAATAGCCAGAATATGCTTTCAGAAAATAAATACTAAACATATACGCATATATGATTATCCAATGATATGAAATTAGAATGAAAATATATAATATATGAATATATATTATATATTAAATATATATTTAATTTTGGAGTTATACAGTTTTCCACACCAAATTATTTCAAACAACGCTATGTACTCGTTCCTGAAAGTTACCATCATTCAATCTAGATTATATTAGGTTTCATAACAAGCTTATGAAGAATCTTCCACCCCTCCCCATTATCATGTGTGGAATTTGGTTCTGTCGCTACTCACTCCCTCAGTTGCTCTACATTTTATCTTCCTGGGCTTAATCCACACATAATGCTAAGCATGTATCTGCAAAATAAATTGTAACATAGAAGAGAAACCTCTGACTTTGTTCTCAGGCTGTATGACTTGGCAGAGAAAATCCTTACCCAGGTCTTAGAGTGAGCTTATTATTTATGACTGGATACTCAAAGAATCTAGTCTTCCTTACTACAGAGAATCAGAGCCCACTACTGAGAATGGTATCTAATACAACTCACAAAGACATTTCTTGCCCTTATTTTTGAATATACCTTTGCAAACCTAAAACTCGCATTATTCTCTGTTTCATCATCCGTGGTTTTTTAGTCTGATTATTATTTGGTGTGCCTTACTTTAAACAGACACACAAGAGAATCTGTCTAAGTTTCCTGATCTTCATTCATGTTGATATATTTAAAATACTTCACTTATTAGTCTTCCTAGCTTTGCTATAATTAACTCTGATTCTTTTTGGAATGAGGTGTAATTCATCAGTTGGGAATTTTGTTCCTTCCAATCCTTTGTTTTCAGAGCCAACAGGATACAAATTCATACTTGTTCTCTTGTAAGAGATGATGGTTGAGTAGGAGATCGCTCTCCTTGTGGGACTGAGAAACTATTGTTTGGTTTTTTTCTTCCAGTGACAATAGCAGAAACTGCAATTCAATGAAGAGTTTAAATATTTTGTGAGCTATTAATGTGACACCTGGAAGGAAGCCTCTCTCTCTCAGCAATAAAATGCTGACCTATAATTTTCATTTCATAAGTTAATTTGGAGAAAGAATGGCAGAGATGATATTTCTTTAGCGTCACCAAATCTTTTATATTCACATTTACTTCATTGGCACTTTTCAGTAAGTGATGTCTTACATCTATTCTACTGATTTGGGTCCAGTATATCTCATTATCACTTTGTGACTTAAAGACTTCTTGAAAAAGCCTATCTCAGAAATAATACATCTCTTGTATTATTCAATATTTCTAGTCTAATTCAAGAGGAGGAATAACCTTTCCTTTTAGTTAGGAAACAGTATGGGGCACAGCAAATCAGACAGAATATTTTGTGGTGTTATTTTGCAGTGCATTAAACCTATTAAGGTTATCAGGAAATAAAAGACTGGTATGTATTAAATCCATACAGTCTCTTAGATATGTATATGAAAAATCATAGCAAGATGGCTCAATATTAATATATCAATATTAATGTGCTTACAACTCTATTCTAATATTTCTGTTGGACTATTCATCTTGAATGTATCTTTACAAGGTGGTATCATGTTAAAGAAAACGGAGATATGAGTCTGAGGATAAGAAGGCAATTAAAGGGAAATGCTGACTCTCAAATGTTGGCTATACTGTATCATATACACACTTGACTGAGAAAAATTCCCATAGGAAATAAAACTTCAGCAATGGTGGAACATAAGTTCCTGGAAGCTAAATGAGAGCAGAAAGACACAGCTGATTTCTGTCAAGAATTCAGCTAACCAGGCCAAGGGAGCCTCCTCCATTGGAATTGTAAAAGATTGCTTTAAATATGTGGATAAGTAAAAAATACAATGGTTATTTTTCTTTAACTTATTTTATTTTTCCCCAAGTGACTTACAGAAGACACTAATGAACATCAATCTTAATACTAAAGGAAAAAAATTTAACTAAAGCCTTAAATTCGGCCACAGTATGTAAACATGCTCATCAAATACATATACCTGTGCTGCTTGCATAGGGGTTCATATTTACCCCTTTTCAAAAATGTATAAAGTATTTACATGGTAAATAGTAAAATTGCCTATGTATCTGAAAAAAAGAGTTTCTATATTTAACTATCTCTTCCTTTTTACTTTCAAATTATTGTTCAAGATATGAGTAGAAAAACATCAAAACAATAAAGATTAAGAGGGAACAAATTGGGATTCAATAAAATTACCCACATTTCTCAATCATAAGAAGAAATAAGGAGAAATCTAGTCATATAAGTATTAATGAATGCATCCTAAGATAGACTCTTGACATTATTTTTAGCTTTATCAAATATTGCACAGGGAAAGAAAGTTACACTAATACCATCAATTTATCAGAATGGTTGAGTCTGTGTTACTTGTGGCAGAATATTTCCAGTACATTTATAAACAAAAATTAAAGGTATTAAATGGTGTCTTTTAATTCTAATACCAGTCATGTAAAAAACTAATTCAGATATTTCTCTAATTCACAAATGAATTTTTATACTTCTATCTCAAATAAATTTAATTTTGTGTTATGCTTTCTGTATGTACTTTTTGATTTGCAGTTGCTGAACTGTGGCATTAAAAGGAGCATTGGTTAGCAAAGGTACATCATACTTAATTTGATGTTACTGTGAGAATTTACGCATTTGTGTACGATTGGCTGTGGATTATGGCTTGTTTTGCAGTTTTCCGTAAGTAGACTCAGTTTGGGCAAAGTGCCAAGGAAGGAAAGCATACCAAGGAAGTTTGTAACATCTTAAAACAATTTAAAACTGGAGGCCATGAATTTGAGAGAGAGAGAGAGAGAGAGAGAGAGAGAGAGAGAGAGAGAGAGAGCAGTAGTGTACAAAAAGGGCCAGAGGAAGGAAAGGGAAAGAGATAATAATGTTATTATATTTTAATTTTCAAAAATATTTTTAAAATATAGGATGATTTAGTGTAAATAAAAATTTAAAATTAAACATGTAAAGCACATATTTAAAATATATCACATATAAATGAACAAATACACAATATCTCAACTCAGAATCTTTCACTATGTTGAAAGCTAATTTTTAATATCAAATAACTATGAAAAGAATATTTTCTTTTCATAAAGTGAAATATTTAATTTTCTTTGAATTTGAAATTAGCAAATTAGTTTTCTCTGCTAACTGCTTCATTACTCCCACAGGACAGATGCTACGGCAAATGCTAAGAATTATTTTCTTTATATGATGACTTTCATTTTCTTTTAGAAACTATGTTAAAATTTGTTTCAGAGGTAATATTGTGCCCCAATTTTTAGTAACTCTCAAAAATAAAGATACCAATATTAAGAAATATCCACCCCGTGAGTTGTAGATTCTCGGATATTTGAACATTCATCAAAAATTGAACGTCAGATTCTCCACCACATCCTGTTTGAACTGCAGCCACACTGCCCATGGGTCTTAGTTCACTTTCTGTCACTGTGATGAGACACGCTGAGAAAAGTAATCAAAATAATAAAAGGTTTATTATTCTCAGGGCTCCAGGTTCCAGTTCATCATGACAGGGTCCATACAGCTGTGGATGTTCAGGATGCTGGTCATGCTGCCTCCACAATGAAGATGCAGAGTACCACTAATGAGTGATTACATGATCATGCTCAGCCCTCCCCATCCAGTGCAGCCCAGGATCCCAGCCACAGAATGGATGCTACCTAGTCTGTGTAGATCTTTCCACTGCACTTAACCCAATCAAGATACTTCTGTACAGACATTCCCAAATGCCAGTCTCCTGATGAATCTAGACTCTCTCACAGGGACAAAAAATTACTATCACACCATCTCTGAATGAGGTTAAGACCCTTCTCAGACATCAGAGCTCGTACCTACTATGATCTGAAGCAGTTCTCCACCCATGTCTCACTGAAATCTTATTCAGTACTTAGCAATGAACAATATGTTAGTTTTGTGATAGGAACAAGTGGTTGTCATGTCCAAAAATATAGTAACTATATTGAGTCAAAATTTGTATTTTGAATAATAAATGTTAGTACTTCATAATTACAAAAAGCCACTTAGAGTGGTGTGGTTGGTGGTGGGCACCTTTATTCTAGATACTCAGGAGGCAGAGGCTGGTGGAGCTCAGTGATTTCAAGGCCAGTTTGAACTACAGAGTATTTTCTAGGACAGCCAGGTCTACAGAGAAACCTGTCTCAAAACAAAAACAATTTCTTTCAAAACAGTCATTTAGGGATATATTTATTTTTACATTTATTCTTATTCAATTCCTTACTAAAAATGTTTCTATGTACTAATACCACTATTGAGATTATAAATACACACACAAGCATGCACACAAATATAATTAAATCAATATAGTAATATACATATATGTGTATATTACTACACAAATGAATTGTAAGTTCATTTCTTCTTGTTCTATTTTGTTACAATTTATATAATATATCTAAAATATCCTCCTGCATATTTTAATATTAATATTTTCATAGATTAAAATATCATATTTTATTTTATTTAACAGATGGCATACTTATGCATATAAAGACCTCATTTATTTATCCAGACATAATTTTATATACAATATAAATTTTTCAAACCATTGTCTTTAATACGTAATTATTGTTGAACCCTATGTTAGGATAAAAACAAAGAGACAAACAAAAGTCTTTGTAAGATAAAAACCTAAAACTTGAACTGCATTTTCTATTTATATATGTGTTCAGTTTCAATGATTAATATTCATATTCATGTGGTTTTACCGAATTACTCTCCAGTTTGCATTCACATTCTCAACTGAGTGTCATATTGAACTGAAGAATGATATTTAAAGTGACAGGTTTGTTATCATGGCTAGTCCCCCAAAATAGAGGGAGACTTATAGATGTATTCAACAAGCTTCAAGCACAATAACAGCAAATATTCCTAACCTTCTATTCTACATTAGCTATTCCCCACCCATATGCTCCAAGTTACTTGGATTTAGTCTCTCCTTTGCTGGCTCTGCTGTGGCTGTCTGTCCTCAAGGAGAATTCCCTTGGCAACTCCTCCTCATGACCAACCTCTTCCTGACCTCCTTCTTCTACTCCTTGGCTCTTCTCCTGAACCTTCCCCCGATGATAGTCAAAACCTTCTCTTTGACTTTTCTCTTCAGGATACATGGCTGAGATTAAAAGGCCAGACTTTCTATCTCCTTTGCCCAGTTATTGCCTGTTCTGCCTTTTATTAAATGATCAGAGATAATTAGGGATCACCTCTTATACCACACTGATACAGGAAATTCATTTCAGTGCCCATGTCTAGAATGTAACCAGCTCTCTGGACATGAACATCAGTATCTGTATACACAGAAAAAAAAAATAACTCTCCCCCAACATTAAATTTTTATCCCTTTTTAAACAAACCAAACCAAATAAAAACAAAAGGTTACTGTTATTACTATTTTCATACTGAAAATTACTGTCAACCAAAATTTAGAGTCCCATCTGATATATCTACAGTACCAGTTATTTCATGTAAGGCTCGGGGAGCATTGGGGAAGAGGTCGCCAAAAGACTGCAGTAGCCAGAGTAATGGGAAATTGGCCTTGTGGTTGTATCTCCTAGGGATGTCAGAAGTTCCACATGTAAAGTCTCATAAACTTCCTGATGAGCAAGAATGATGGCAGTAGACATCATTTGGAAGATTTCTGGGAAAAAAAAGAAAGAAATGTTAGCAAATAAGAACAATTGGCAGAAGGTACTCCTAAGTATTAGGAATCTGGACTGCTAGAGATGGGTGGGAACCAGCCACAGTGAATCACATTGACCTGTGGAGCAAGCGTTGGAGAGCAAGCAGTGGATGAGTGGATGATACAGGTAGGCAAGAGGTGAAGGGAGGGGCGAGGGAACTAATGGGGACACATAGATCTTTAGTCATATGTTTGCTCTCACGGAAAGCAGAAAATTATCTTAAAATTAGTGATAAGGTTATTAACATACAACAGAAATGAAGCAGAGGTTTTTATTCCTACAAATAGAACAGATCTGGTGTACTCAAAACTTCAAAAGGAAAAATAATCAAGGTGTAGTTTATTCACTTTGAGGTCAAGTTTACTACTCTAGTTGGCAGTGTGAACCTGGGAGAGTGGGACCTAGAAACGTGTCAGATAAAAGTCGTATGCAATAGCCAACTTTATTCAGTGCACCGGACAATTTGTATTCCTGGGGTTAAAAAGAGTCACCTGAATAAGGCGTTCAGCCACAGAAACAAGCTACAGGTGGCCAAACATGTTCCCCTGGAGCCATATGAACAAACAGCTGGAGAAAACCCACTCCTATCTGCTACATCTAGAAAGGAGCACACACAAATTACTTTTCAATTACTTTTGTGTGTGTGTGTGTGAAGGAAGTGAGATCACAAGACTCTTATGAGCACTCAGAAGCCTCACATGACATTCTTGGCCTACGTCACAACAAGCACACATAAACTCCTTTACAAAATAAATCAGCTTTACCATTGAAACATGCAGGTTGGTATTAAATTGTGCTTACATTTTTTTATAGAAGAGAGGGGAAACTGTAGAGAGCATGGAAATGAGAAATAATAACAGGACTGAAGGGGACATCCCAGAGAGGAGCAGCTGGCTTATGGGAGCTGTGTGTAGTAGGTTAAGAATTGGATGAGTTCCAGCCCATCACATCTGTGTGTAGCAAATAAAAAATAAGCACTACGTAATGATGGAATGCTACAGTGTGATTGGCTAGAGTGTAGTTGTCCCTTGTAGTTAATAAAAGCAGAGCCTCACGACATGATGCTGTGACCATGAAGACCATTAGGCTGTCTTGCTCTCTAAACCAGAGAATACCTGACTGCCACCCTTGTTCCATTGAGATAAAGGATCCAGAGAAAGAGCAGCTGCCGGAAACATTCCCAGCTATGGACACATTGCAACCCTTGCCTGTGAGCCTCTCTGCCACTTGCTTCTAAGTCAGGTACCCTATGTGTATGTTGTAAGATAATCCTTATCATTTTAATAAATAAATCTTAAAAATCGAATGGTGTCTAAACTCTGTCTCTACGTCCCAGCCTTAAGCCAGGTCTAACTCAAGATAGAAAAGGATGCTATAATTGGATTTATATGGATGATAGCTGAGACCAGAAGAGGATGTTGGGTCACCTGGAGGTGTAGTTAAAGGGATTATGAGCAACCTGGATGTTCTGGGAACTGAACTTCAATCCTAGGGAAGAGCAGGAAGCACTCTCTACCACTGAGCCTTCTACCCAGCCCTTAATATATTGTTTCAATATAACTTACAGAATTGCCACTTTTAAATGATAAAACTATATTTAATGATATGGTAAATGAAACCCATCAGATCAAACCAATGAATGAAGAGATTGAATATATTCAGAAGCAAATTTAAGAAAACCATGGAGTATTTATTTTTTTTTAAATCTCCCTTTTACAATAGTGTCTTAGTCAGGGTTTCTATTCCTATACAAACATCATGACCAAGAAGCAAGTTGGGGAGGAAAGGGTTTAGTCAGCTTACACTTCTACACTTCTGTTCATCACCAAAGGAAGTTAGGACTGGAACTCAAGCAGGGCAGGAAGCTGAAACTGATGCAGAGGCCATGGAGGGATGTTTCTTACTGGCTTGCTTCCCCTGGTTTGCTCAGTCTGCTCTCTTATAGAACCCAAGACTACCAGCCCAGGCATGGCACCACCCACAATGGGCCCTCCACACTTGATCACCAACTGAGAAAATGCCTTACAGCTGGATCTCATGGAGGTATTTCCTTAACTGAAGATCCTTTCTCTGTGATAACCTCAGCCTGTGTCAAGTTGACACACAAAACCAGCCAGTACACATAGACTTTACTGGTGAGAACCACTCCTTTCAATTACCCCAATCTGTGCAGGCCATCTGCATTCACTATCTACATGTAGCTTCAAGGTCACCAAGCAGTCTCCTCCTCAGAGTGGATCACCATCTCCGCATTTCGGATAGAGCACTTCTGAGGTCTGTATTGCCAAGATTTCCTGAGAGAGACTCCATTTCATCTCACCCACCTGAAGTTTGTGCTGTGATTTGTACAGAGACCACACAAAGACACTTGGCTTGTGTGTCACTACTTTCGTAGGATGCAAAAAAAGTGCAGGATGCACAGAAAACACATTTATTTACGTGTGTTTGAGACAAGGTCTCACTGTACAATCCAGACAATCTCAGAAATGATTCTCTTGTCCAATCAGCCCTCAAACTCACGGTGATCTTTTGCCTCAGCATCCCAAGATGTAGAATCCCAGGCCTTGGCTAGCAAGCTTAGCTTTAAATTACGTTATATTATACTATTTATAATATATTATATATAAGCATTCACTTATAACATTTTGTTATATAAGCTATTGTTTAATGGAGGTCTGTATCTTGGATTTCTGGCTGTGACTATAAAATAACAATTTTGGAAGTGTTCTATACCAAAGAACAATAATACCCGACAGTAGAAAAGAGCATTCCTTCAAATCTTTTCTGGTTTCAGCAGTATCAAGAGAACCTCATTGGTGACTCAATATTGAATCAAGTGCTGAGTGCAGCGTTCCAACCTTTACTCGTTATTTTACGTGTTGTCAATATTAATGTCTTTCCCACAGTCAGTTCTAAGATGTTTTACGCTCATGTGTTGAATGTGAACAGGACAATCTCTTGAGTTGATGCAATAGCATTTAACCTTGTTTCCTTCTCAGGCTTGCCGAGGCCACCCAAGCACACAGCCATCCATCTAGGCCAGAAACCCTGCACCTCATGGGCCACAGTGCTTGGAATAGATTCAGATGAGCCTACATCCAACTTGATTTGTTTTCAGACTCACACACTTCATATTGAAGCCTGTAGTGCATCCCAGGTCTTCCAGGGACCTGGCTCTGAGTACTAAGTAAAAATATTTTTTTCTGCACCTTGGAATCAAGATTGCTGCATTAAATGTCACGATTTTTACTGAAGAAAAACTTAATTTTCCCAGGCTTTGTGCACTGTGAGTTTTCCTCTGTGGCTATCGGGTCACAATATTTTTTTTTCCAGAGTTGTTCTTGTGTCTTTCACTTGGCAAGACTTACCTGGATATGAATTTCCTGAACATGGGTGGAAAGGTTAAAGCAATAAGAATTCCCGCTGCTGACCCCTGTGTGGCCTCCTCTCGGAAGGCGCTTTCTTTGACGTGGTATGCTTAAACTCTCTAGGGCTTACCAGAAAACTCCCTGTCTCCTGCTGCCTCTGCTGTGAGCCAGCGGTTAGGAACTTGTGGCCCAGCCACAGGGAATTTCTGAGTGAGAGTTCAGACTCAACCCCACTTGTCTGGGTGATCTCAGGAAAGTTACCTAACTTGGGCCTTCCCTCGTGCTCTGTTCATAATAAGGGGGAAAATATGCTTGTTTGAGTCAAGCAGTTCCCAACTTGGTCCTCCTTTTGCTTTGTTTTCTCCCTAGTTTAGCCCCAAATGTGGAAGAATGTCGGCCATGGAATGAAGATAAATACATTCACTACAAGGATATCTGAACATGTAAATGAAAACTAAATATTTGGTAAATTATAGACAAGATAGCATTCTTAATTTTAGCATTTATGGGGTAAGCATTAATGTATTGAGGTTGAATAGAACCATATTGGGAATCAAAGGGACTATCAAAATTACAGTAGCAACCCTTATAACCTCTTTGGATACCTTTGTTTCAAAGATACTTTATAGTATGGAGAATTTACAGAATTTATTTGAGAGAATCCTGTTCTCTTTACATTAACAGCCTAATGATTTAAAGGCAGTAAATAAGTTTGTAGTAGTCTGAATGAGTTCAGAAACATTACAACAGAATAGATATTTACTTGAATATATATGTATATATGTATATATATATGTGTGTGTATATATATATATGAGGAAAAATTATTTGTTAAAAAATATTACCCAATTATGAAAATGAGAAATTTCTATATAGAGTGGAAAATGTCATAAATAGAATAGCTGAACATATTTCTAAAATTAATTTCCTGAAATTTTATTTTGAAATATCTGAACAATTAAAAAATTATCTCATTTTATTCTACAGGAGAAAATAAAACGAGCCTGACATCCAATGTTTTCAGTGACATGGAGACCATTTCCAAAGCCATAGTGAGAAGAGGGAACGGGCTAGTACTAGATGCAACATAGCAATGTATGTGTGTGAATTAAGTTTGCCCTCACACTTCACTACATAATTATATTTCTCTGTTTTCATGGCATCCTTGAGTGCAAAAACATGCTTTATAAACTTAGGTAAAGTTATTCTATTTCAATCATTCTTCCTAGTAGAGCACGTAAAATTGTATGATGACCTTGCTTTTTCTATATTATTTTCAAAATAATTTTCTGGAGAAAATAAATTTTCAAACTTCTTTGAAGTAGTTAGGGAGTTTTCGTTCCAAAATTACCTCTTGATCTTTATGGAATAAAGATCAAGAGGCCTCTACAGAGAGATGCAAGAGACCAAATTAACTAAATATGTTTCATGATATTATATGATGGAGATTTGTTGATTTATGTGCAGGAAATTTACATTTTACAGAGAGTATATTATGGTAGGATCCTTCCCAATAAGACATTGTGTGAAATAAGATTGGGAAAACAGAAATGGGTCACTTCTTGTTCTCATGGCTATGATAAAAAGAGAAAGCCTAGGAGATCATGGACTACAGCACTCTTTCAAAATATAGCTGAGCTTCCTGTGGGATATGACTCCTTGAAAGTAACCTGTGGTTCTTGTTTGTTTCCGAAGGAAACACATGCTACCATTGAGCAATAGCTGACTGTCGCTTACGCAAAAAAAGAAATTTTCACATTTGCATCATTTTCTATGTAAATAACAATATCAACATAAAGAGAATTCAGGCACTGACTATACAAATATAGAAATTGTGGTAATAAGCAACCATTTCCCAAAAAGTCTTTCGTTTTCATAAGATTTTTCCATTATTATCACACATAGTTAATCCTCCTGACACAAGCAGCAGTACCAGAAAGTCCAGACGTCAGTCTAACCTAATCTAATTTCCTAAAAGTGAATGGTTGGAAGCAGCACTGTTGTGACAGAAACATAAAATGCACCAGAAATATCAATGCACACATTCAGTAAAGAGAGCCCTGATCGAGGGACCTACCTAAGATAGGTAGCAATATCTCAGCAACACTGCATCTGTAACCCGAAAGAGAACTGACAGCATGCAAAGTGCAGCAATCCTTTCAAATGGGCTTCAATGGATGTCAGCAAGGTTTCTATGGTATGCTGTTCAGAGAGTGTATTCTCCTCTGGAAATATAATGCTCATCCCCGAGCAATGGAAATAACATTGAAAAGTTTAGTGTCATGTTTTCTCTTTTATATCAGCTTTGGAATTTCCAATATCTGATAAAGATAACTGACTTAATCTCAATCCTCTATTAGCACACAATATTAATTATATTAGTTCTATGGTTTCCAGTTGTCTTTCTAGATGTTGGTAGAAAATTAAAAACAATCATAAGCCTCATCTAATATCATAGTGACAGAGCTCAGTTTTAAATGTCTCCTCCCCACTCAACAAGATATTTTGGATCTCAGATTTTGGCTACACATGCAGTTGATTTAGTTTGAATGAAACAAACTGCTGATTTTGGATACTGGTAAATTAGAAGCAAATGAAGCTGTCTCTCTGTCTACCTCTCTACTGAGAAGAACTCACTCAGCTTTTCCCTGTGGATATCATGCATGACAACCCTGTTATAAAAGAAGTACGGCAGATAGATAGATAGATAGATAGATAGATAGATAGATAGATAGATAGATGATATATAGATATATAGATAGATGATAGATAGATAGATTGATAGATAGATGATATATATATAGATAGATAATAGATAGATGATAGATAGATAGATAGAGAGATAGATGATAGATAGATAGATAGATAGATAGATAGATAGATAGATAGATAGATTGACAGACAGATATATAGATAGATACCATGTTTTTATCAAGACTTTTTCACATAGACTTATTTTCTAAAAAAATTTCTCATAGATTACATTTTATATAGTAGTAGTTATTCAAATCAAATCTCATAAGCACATCGAATAAAATGTTTTAGGCTACTGTTTCAGACTACTAAGATTGGAAGTGGTTTCATTACGTCATCATATCCCAGTCTATGCTAACCGGCCTGACTTCCGTATTCACAAATTGTCTGCCTCTGCTTCCTTCTTATATCTTAGGAACAGATATTCTTTCTTTCCCACTGACTTGTTACCAACATCTTTTAATATGTGATGATATAGTATCTATCCTTTAGATATAGTAAAATATCAAACCTCCTTATTGATGCTATTCTCTGTGCTCAAGAGAAGAGACCAATTGCCTAAGAGAATTGCTCAAGCAACACTATCACCTCACAAGCAGATTTTTTTTAAGTTATGATTCCTAGGATCATTTCTCTGTCCATGCAGGTAATATCACTGAGAGTTCTACAAATTAGGAGAACAAGTCAAACAAGTGTTATGCATTTTCATCTTCTGTCCTCTTAATTGTTTTATATAACGACCCTAACTCTCTTTGATTAGTAGTAAAGCCAATAGTACATGATTGTCTTAATTCCTGTGCCTAGGTTCCCCAACTTTCAACATCCATGATTTTTAGCATCAATTCTTAACTTGAGAGATCTAGAATCATCTAGGAAATAGGGCTTTGAGCATGTCTGTGAGAAAGTTTGGCGATCTCATTAATTGGTGTAAGAAGAAGGTTCTTATTTGCGGACAGGGCCATTCCTTGGTCAAAGGATTTGCACAAAGAAAAGGAGCTGAGTACAGGCACACAGATATCACCTCCTGCTTCTGATGGAAACTGATGTCTGTCTCCTCAAAGTGTGACTACACACTGGACCATGTGATGGTACAAATCATTCACCTTTAAATTGCTTTCCTTAGGCTATTTTTTTTTATTTCAAGCTATATAGAAACTAACGTATATCATATTAGTAAGATAAATTTGCTTACAATTAATCACCAATGTTCATATGTGCCATCGACTGAAATCTCTTCTTGATTTATAGTTTTTTTAGGTTGTACTAAGTCTACTTTATCCATGCATGACACCACACTATGAAATCACATCATCACCAGCTGTATCTATTCTTAGGATTGACTTACTGTAACTGTTTTTCATATGTCTATAGTTTTCATGTTCACAGTCCCGAAAAGTGTAGGATTTCCAGAGTTCAGCAGCATAGGTAAATATTATTTCCATTATGATCTCTATGGGAGCCACACTTCCAGAATGAGTTGTGGTTGTTGGCTTTGTTTTATTTTTCACTTGTCTAAAGCAGGACCTCTCAGGTATATCCATTAAAGGCATGTTCTTCTCCCCATTGACAGAATTTTCTCTGTAGCATAAGGTTTCTGTTAGCATCCTACACTTAGAAAGACGAGAATTCCAGCTTTCCAGGCTAATATCCACTTATTAGTGCGTGCATACCATGATTGATCTTTTGAGACTGGGTTACCTCACTTAGTATTATGTTCTCCAGCTCCAGTATAAGGCAAAACCAGAACAGGGAAATGGGAATGGGTGGGTGGGAGAACAGGGGGAGGGAAGGGGGCTTATGTGACTTTCAGGGAGTGGGGGAACAGAAAAGGGGAAATCATTTGAAATGTAAATGAATAATATATCGAATAAAAAAATTACAAAGAAAGAAAGATGAGAATTATGCTAGAATTCCTGGAGAGTGTTATATGTATATAAAATGCTCTAAATTCTCTATGAAGATTTCTTACATTTATTCATGTATGTTTGTATTTATTCCATATTATATTTATTCATTTATAACATAGATTTCATGAAGTGTTAATAAATTATTTTATATTGTGTTATAATACAATTTTACTCACAGGTAGCATATGTCCTGGTTTTAAATGAGTAGGTTTATAATTTTCAGACTTGCCTGAGGCTTGTAGGAAAACTGAGACGCAGAGAATCAGCACCAACGTTTCTCCCCACAACTTTTCCTCTGTTGTTTGCATTGCACATTCTGTGGGTTCTGACACATGGATAATGACATGTCTCTATCACTAAGTATGATGCAGAGCAGCCTCAATGTCTTCGCAGTGCAGTTAGTCATCACTGCAACCCTTCTGGGGACCACCCAGCCATTCTCTGATGGCTATTCATCAACTATTTTAATATGTAAAATAATGGCTTTCATTACAGTACTTTATACATGTATACTGTTGTATTTTGCTCATGTTTGTATCTATTCTACCTTCCCCATCCTTTCTCTCCCTTACACTGGTGTTCTTCCTATCCAAATACCTTCCCTCCTGTGTATTTGCACACATATGATGCTAAATAGAGATTCTTCATTGGAGAAAAAAGAAGTATTATTCTTTCTTTCATAATCATCTATTTTTTGCTTCCTATACAATTTTTTCTTACCCTTCACAGACAATGCTCTATTTGAGTGTCATAAATATGCAAAAAATCACCTAAAATTTTTCTTTCCTCATCTGTCTAATTTAACTTAATATAAAGACATTCAGTTTCATTCTTATTTCTCAAAGGAAATAGTATCATTTTCATGACAGAATACTCTATTATGTATATGTGTGTCACATTTAATAATTCATTCTTTCAGCTGATGGTACACATGTGTGTGTGTGTTCATTTAAGCACACACACACACACACACACACACACACACACACACACACACGCAAACAAAGTTTTGGTACAGGACGATTATGTTTCTTCTAGTTTTATTTTCTCCTTCAATTACACCCCTTGGATCTGCTGTGTGTAATTGTCTGAGCTGACATCTGCAGTGTTTCAAAACTTGTGTAAGCACTTCTAGCTTTTAAAGTCTCCATTGAAAATTTAGCTGCTATTCCAGTAATCCCATGTTCATTTGTGACAATTTTTCTTCTCTTACAGATTTCAGTATTTTGCTGTGTTCTGTATATTTGATATTTGATTATCAAATAAGGAAGTTCTTGTTTGGTCCTGTCCATTTAGCTTTATATAAGCCTCTAGCACCTTAAAAGGCAACTTTTATTGGAAATTTTACTCTGTGCCATTGACCTAGACTTCCTCCCCCTCATTAAGGTCCTACCTCCCCCTTATTCTCCTTCTCCTCCTCTTCTTCTTCTTCCTCCTCTTCCTCCTCTTCATTTCATTTTTTATTTGTTTGGATTTTTCAGAAATTTGATTTATTTACTAATTCTATTTTAATTTCTTTAATTGTTTTCCATATTTCACAAGAACTCATTTGTGTTTCCTTAGTCCTAACTCCAGCATTTATTCATATCCTCTCTGAATTTCTTGAGCATATTGTTACTTT
Organism: Apodemus sylvaticus; assembly: GCF_947179515.1. Lineage (NCBI taxonomy): Eukaryota > Metazoa > Chordata > Mammalia > Rodentia > Muridae > Apodemus > Apodemus sylvaticus. The sequence continues at coordinate 11,945,320 of NC_067486.1, read as the reverse complement.
TAAGTTATTCTCTCATGTGTAATCTAAATTTCTTTCATCCTGGGAACACTACTAAGGAGGTACTAATATATAAACATGATATATTTTTTGAGAGTTATATTCCTGTTTTTGTGATAGGGCCAGGTTATCTGGAGTTAAGGGGTTGGTAGTATCTTATGGTACGAATATTATTCATGGCCGGCCTTCTTCAATATCAGTTTAGATATGCATTTGCTGTTACTTCAGCCCTCAGGTTTTGTATCAGCTGAGATTCTGCTGTAGGGTCACTCAATGAATAGGGTACCATAAGTGGCCCTAGCATAGTTAGAACTAAATGAAGTCACTGAAAACATTGATGAACCCTCCATAAACCCAGCAGTATTTTGCTGTAGGTCCTCAAAAATCGGTTGGTAGGAGTTTATGGCTCTGTCAATATCCTTAGGTAGGGACTGGTTTGTGATGAGGTTGGTCAGTAACATCTGAGAGAAGTAGGGGCTATTCTGTTTGGTACTCAAGTGGTAGGGGCTAAAAATATGGTAAATCTGAGGCCACATCTGAGGTATGGGTATGACTATGACATTTTCAGGTAATAGGGACTAGGGTTGTGGCCAAATAGATCTATTTTTATGAAATGTATTATGTCAAGGGAGTTAGTTGTGTTTAAGAACTTTGGCTTTATCTAATCCACAAACATTTCATCCATCCATTTAATAAATGAGTAAGTTTTATTAGTAACCTTGCCTTTTAAAAATTTTACTGGCAATCCATTCTTTCCAAAACACCCAATATGATAAATAAATTCAAGAGGAACTTTTGAATACTGCTTTCCACATAAAGTTTAAAAATTACGTGTGACTCAAATCCCAAGCTCATGGGTCATGTGTTGTTTATCCTACTTGGAAAGTGCCTTCATGTGACTTTGGAAAACTGCCTTTGTCATTACACCTGAGCTTTCCATTAAGTGTCAGATTCTGTGAAAATTTATGATTTGGAGGAGGAAAGTTCATAGGCAGGGCATATTTAAACCGTAAACAGAACTCTTTTATGGCCTAAAAATATTCTAGACTGATTTTACCTTACATGGCCAAGGTCTCTTTAATAAAGGCATACTTTCAAATATAGCCCAGTCTCCAGTAGCTTCTTATTTGTATCTGGAAATTGCAGCTTTCAAAAATGGCAGATAAGATTATCTTAACGATTTCTCCTAATGCAAATGATGTCAGTCATCTGAAAATCAGTGTTGGAAGATCAATACAAATTTAATTTTTCCAAATCTACAGTCATTAATTTAACTCCAAAAATCATTACAGAACAGAGGAAGAAAACTGTTATACTTCTCCTTGTCAATTTTTATTGCTAATTTCTAATTAAGTTTTCCAATATCAAGCAATAGGTTTTGTACACAGATTTTATGTGGCACACAGTTTGATCAGTAAGTCTTACACAATCTTTTCATGATGCCTCACAGGGTGCCCTGAAAACAAACTTTCCCAGCCACAGCTAAAATCCCTCCTTCCTGTCCAGGACTTAAAAGAATTGAGTAAAAAGAACTGCTCATTTTATTTTACTTTTGTAGAATTATTACTTTTATTTCTGAGGTTATAATTACATCACATTTCCCTGCCTCCCTCCAAATCAGCAAACATACTCTGTCTTACTATTTTTCAAATGTATCGACCATTTTTTCACTAATTATTGTAATGTTTTTTTATTAATTTATATTTCAAAATGTTGTCCTCTTACCCCCTTCCCAATCTCCCCTCTACAACCCCCATCCCATGCCCCTCTACTTTGCCTCTAAGAGGGTACTCCGCCACCCACTCACCCACTCCCGCCTCAGCCCTCTAGCATCTGCTAGTCTGGGGAATCAAGCCTCCACAGTAGTAACAAGTGACTCCTCTCCCACTTAAGCCAGATAAGAGTCCTCTGCTACATATGTAGCAGGAGCCACAGACCACCCCATGTATTGTCTTTGGTTGGTGGTCTAGTCCCTGGGAGCTCTGAGGGCTCCAGTTAGTTGATATTGCTGTTCTTGTCATGGGGTCGCAATCTTCTTCAGCTCCTTCAGTCCTTCCCCTAACTCTTTCATTGGGGTCCCTGTGGTCAGTTTAATGATTGGCTGTGAATATCTGCATCTGTCTTAGTCAGGGCTGGCAGAGCCTCTCAGAGCACAGCCATACCAGGCTCCTGTCTGCAAACACATCTTGGCATGAGCAATAATGCCTGGGTTTGCTGTCTGCATGTGGGATGGATCCTTGGGTGGGGTAGTCTTTCATTCAGTCTCTGTTTTATTTTTTGCCTCTGTATTTCTTTTAGACAGGAACAATTCTGGGTTAAAATTTTTGAGATGGGTAGGTGTGGGTGGCCCTATCCCTAACTTGGGACCATGTCTATCTACTGGAGGTGGTCTCCTTGGGTTTTATCTCCCAGCTGTTGGATATTTTGGCCAAAGTCATCCCCATTGGGTCCTGGGAACATTTTGCATTCCTGGCATATGGACTTTCTAGTGATTCTCCAAGTTCCTCATCTACCACTGCTACATATTGATATTCATTATCCTGACGTAGACTTCCATTGTATTTCAATATATATATATATATATATATATATATATATATATATATATATATATATAAATACACATACACACATTATATATATACACATATATACATATATTGATTATACATATACATACACATACACATACACATACATATACATATACTGATATTTAAATTGAAGTAAATTCATTTTCTCCTCAAACATTCATTAGGTTTTTACTATAAGGCCTTCCAGAATCCTGTGACACATAATTCTGAAAAGTAAAGTTTACATTTCAGTTTCCAGAATGATCATACCTCTTGTTCTCTTTTTGTAAAAATTTTCTTTAGTCCTATATTGAATAACCTCATGGACTGTCTTGTCCATAATGGACCACTGAAAAAGCTATTTTCAGTAGAAAGAATTATTCCTAGTCATTTCAAATAAAGTATAGAAGAAAAGTCACTGTGGTACTTTTCAGTAATCCCCTATACTAAATGTTTAAGAGAATTCTCCATTAAGATTATAAAAGATATAACTCAAGCTAATGCAATTAATGAAGTGAGTTGATGTCTGCAAGGAAGTTCTAGGGCTTGTGTCTGAGGTTGCTGCTTTGTTCTACCTTATCAAATGGTTAGCATTGCCTTCATTACCACTATGAAATGTTACCTAAGGCTGCCCTCCATATACAACATTAAAACGTCAGTGTTCACATTGAGAACTTACACCATCTTCAAAGATGTGGGAGAGGAATGAGCAAATTCTTCCAGAAATATATTCACCCTCTTGAGTAGCTGAGCAGTAATAAATCTGTGGCTAGTAGTCAGTGTTACAATCAAAACTATTTAGTGTATCTTATCCCGTGCCTCATAGCTAGCCATAATATCCAGACAATGTGAAGAGTGTATAAATATCTAATTCAGATTTTTTAAGTGATATATATTAAGAGAGGGTACTATGTCAGGGAACTAGGAAGACTAGTTGGGTCAGTCACTCAGATCAACTCATGGAACCTCAAACATTTTGAATGAGAAGATTTCTGACTGAGCATGATGGTGATTCCAATTAGATTGGTGTCAGAATGGGTAGATGGAGTAAATCAGAGAGTGTTCCACACTGTGGGTAAATATGATAGAATGAATTGGTGCCCAAGTCTATACAAAAGCTCCTTTACTGGTCCTCCTTGCAGAGCTTGACACAAACATCTCATGCCCTTGAATTTACACGATCAGCTCTTCTGTTTTCTAAGGTGTTCGGACTCATGTTGGAACTGCAGGGCCAGCTTGTGATTACCCACCCCCATTCAATTTTTTCTGAATCCTTTGCTTTTCCAAATAAATACTGAAAAACATCCTTATTCAAAAAAGTCTCTCCATCCTGTTTATCACACACGTCTTAAATGATAATAACACTGGTTCCTTGATGGAAGTTGTGAACTCAGAAATAGGATTTTGTAAGGTTGTCATCAAATGCAACTTCCCCTTCTGGTTTCCACATACCGCTGTATCCTGCTACCCTGTGTTCCTCTACCTTGTGATGCCATCTGCCTTGTAGTGAGACAGCTGGAGCCCCTCATCAAATGGCTCCTAGCCTGAATACCCTTGCTTCAAAAATGTGACCTAACTAAACTTCCTCTTTTAAAAAGATTTATTCAAGTGGGGCAGTGATGGCACACGCCTTTAATCCCAGCACTTGGGAGGCAGAGGCAGGCAGATTTCTGAGTTCAAGGCCAGCCTGGTCTACAGAGTGAGTTACCGGAGAGCCAAGGTTACTCAGAGAAACCCTGTCTCAGAAAAAACAAAAACAAAAACAAAACAAAAAAACATTAAAAGTTTTATTCAGAGTTCGGCAGTGTGTTATAGTAGTAAAAATGGATACAAATGGTCACTTATATCTGAGTCTATTTTTGTGTTTTTGAATATTCTCCTAAGGAAATATTAAATGTTATTTTTGATGGCCATGTCCTCGGTAGTGTTCTACAATCAGTTTACTCCTGACAAGTCACTGTTTCTATAGGGATTTCTCATTTCCCAAATATTTCTATGTTTATATTAACTAATTTCTTTGTCATTTTGCCATTATGCTACTTTTCGCATGTCAAATATAAATATAAATATTAAATATGCATGTATAACATAAGCAGGCTTTACCCTTGTATTTATTTGGAGCTGCTCATTAATTGGTGGTTTTACTTCTAATTTTTATTTAATTAGAACAGTGTTTTCCATACCATTGCTAGAAAAAGTCACAATGAATATAACAATAAAATTACCAACAAATTCCTATTAGCAAATAAATGAAAAATGTTCAAAAGCCACCTTACTTAAAAAGAAACAGTATTTATAAAACTAACTTCTTGTAATTCAAATCACTATTTCCTCTTTTTCGTATGCATAACTAAATCACCTACCCAGACTTCTTTTAATTAGGTAAGAGAATGAGCCTAGCCTTACAGAGAAGTGATGTGCCAGGGTGGAAATATAATAAGGGGATTGTCTCCTCCTCAGAGGAGAAGGGGAGGGAGGGTGGTGGAAGGGAGGGTGGATGGCAATTGGGATGTGAAGTGAATGAATAAATAAATTAATAGACAAATTGAAAAATATTTTTCATTGGCTTGTCCAACTGGCATCCAAGTTTGTTATTGACAAAATCAATCAACTGATGTTCTCTCTATGTGTGTGCCTCTTGTCAGTCAGGATCCTGATGACACTATATTCTTTCCATCACTTAGATAGAACTTTTCTCAACCTTTATCAAAGTTTTAACTATAGCACATTCCCTAACATCTACCATATATATAGACTATTGAAATGAATAACTGCTAAGTAATAGGGATGAATAAGCAAAAATATGATAAAATGAAGTTGGCTTTAAAATATGATTGAAAGATCTAGTGAAAATAATTCTTGTAAGAAATTCAATATTACGGGAGGCCGGCTGGGAGGAGTCAGTGTGCTCTGGTGAATCCAGCCTGCCCCTGCAGGAACCTTCAGGTGGCTGCTTCGGATCTGAACAGCCTGGGCCACAGCACTTGGTCTCCAGGAAGTGCAGGATACCTGGTGTGCACCCAGAGGCAGACTGGGAGCACACAGCTTGCTCTGGTGGCACACAGCTTAGGTTCCAGTCCTGAGGCCTCTGGCTGGAGCCCTCAGATATCTCCTCTTCCGGATCCAGATCAGCCTGGGTGGCAACATCTCCAGGTCCTGCAAGGGGCAAGAGGGGCTTCCAGGAGACCGGCTGGGAGGAGTCAGTGTGCTCTGGTGAATCCAGCAGGCCCCAGCAGGAGCCTTCAGGTGTCTGCTTTGGGATCTGAACAGCCTGGGCAACAGCACCCTGTCTCCAGGCAGTGCAGGAGGTAAGCTGTGCACCAAAGGCCACCTGGGAAGAGGCAGCTTGCACTGGTGAGTCCAGCATTGACAACACCAACTAACACCAGTGAGAACTAGATGGCAAAAGGCAAACGCAGGAACGTCACTAACAGAAATCAAGGCAATATGGCAGCATCTGAACCCAATTCTCCTTTAACAGCAAGTCCTGGATACCCCATCACACCAGAAAAACAAGATTTGGATTTAAAATCACTGGTCATGATGCTGGTACAGGAACACATGAAGGATATACTTAAAGAAATTCAGGAGAAAATGGATCAAAAGTTAGAAGCCCTTGCAAGGGAAAGACAAAAATTATTGAAAGAAATTCAGGAGAATACAAAAGCCAATAAGGAGGAAACTCAAAAAACACATATATAATACAGGAGAACTTTGGTCAACAGGCTGAGGTCATAAAAGAGGAAACACAAAAATCTCTTAAAGAATTACAGGAAAGCACAAACAAGCAAGTGAAGGAGCTAAGCAAAACCATCCAGGATCTAAAATCAGAAGTAGAAACAACTAAGAAAACTCAAAGGGAGACAACTTTGGAGATAGAAAGCCTTGGGAAGAAATCAGTGGACATAGATGCAAATATCAACAACAGAATACAAGAGATAGAAGAAAGAATCTCAGATGCTGAAGATACCATAGAAACCATGGACTCAGCAGTTAAAGAAAATGCAAAATGCAAAAAGCTTGTAACCAAAATATCCAGGAAATCCAGGGCACAATGAGAAGACCAAACCTAAGGATTTTAGGCATAGATGAGAGTGAAGATTTACAACTTAAAGGGCCAGCAAATATCTTCAATAAAATTATGGAAGAAAACTTCCCTAACCTAAAGAGAGAGATGCCCATGAATATACAAGAAGCCTACAGACCTCCAAACAGACTGGACCAGAACAGGAATACCTCCCGTCACATAATAATCAAAACCCCAAATGTACTAAACAAAGAAAGAATATTAAAGGCAGTAAGAGAAAATGGCCAAGTAACATATAAAGGAAGACCTATCAGAATCACAGCTGACTTTTCACCTGAGACTACGAAGGCTAGAAGATCCTGGACAGATCTCATGCAGACTCTAAGAGAACACAAATACCAGCCAAAACTACTATACCCAGCAAAACTCTCAATTACCATAGATGGAGAAACCAAGATATTCCATGAAAAAACCAAGTGTACCAAATATCTATCCACAAACCCAGCCCTACAAAGGATAATAGGAGGAAAACACCAATACAAGGAGGGAAACTTCACCCTGGAAAAAGCAAGATAGTAATCTTTCATCAAACCCAAAAGAAGTTAACCAATTGAATTTAAAAAATAACGTCAAAAATGACAGGAAGTAACAATCACTATTCCTTAATATCTCTTAACATCAATGGACTTAATGCCCCAATAAAAAGACAGACTGACTGGATACGTAAACCGGACCCTACATTTTTGCTGCATACAGGAAACACACCTCAGTGTCAAAGACAAACACTACCTTAGAGTAAAAGGCTGGAAGACAATTTTACAAGCAAATGGTCTCAGGAAACAAGCTGGAGTAGCCATTTTAATATCAGATAAAATTAACTTTCAACCCAAAGTCATCAAAAGAGACTCTGAGGCACACTTCTTGCTGGTCAAAGGAAAAATACAACAAGAAGAACTCTCAATCCTGAACATCTATGCTCCAAATGCAAGGGCATCCTCATTCATAAAAGAAACTTTATTAAAGCTCAAAGCACACATTGTACCTAACACAATAATTGTGGGTGACTTCAACACTGCACTTTCCTCAATGGACCCATCAGGAAAACAGAAACTAAACAGGGACACAATGAAACTAATTGAAGCTTTGGACCAATTAGATCTAACAGATATATATAGAACACTCTATCCTAAAGCAAAAGAATATATCTTTTTCTCAGCACCTCATGCTACCTTCTCCAAAATCGACCATATAATTGGTCACAAGACAGACCTCAACAAATATAAGAAGATTGAACTAATCCTATCAGATCACTATGGAGTAAAAGTGGTCTTCAATAGCAACAAAAACAACAGAAAACCCACATACATGTGGAAACTGAACATTATTCTACTCAATTATACCTTGGTCAAGGAAGAAATAAAGAAAGAAATTAAAGACTTTTTAGAACTTAATGAAAATGAAGACACAACATACCCAAATCTCTGGGACACAATGAAAGCAGTGCTAAGAGGAAATCTCATAGCCCTGAGTGCCTCCAAAAAGAAAATGGAGAGAGCATACACTAACAGCTTAATGACACACCTGAAAGCCCTGGAACAAAAAGAAGCTATTTCACCCAGGAGGAGTAGAAGGCAGGAAATCATCAAACTCAGGGCTGAAATCAATCAAGTAGAAACAAAGAGAACCATACAAAGAATCAACCAAACCAGGAACTGGTTCTTTGAGAAAATCAACAAGATAGATAAACCCTTAGCCCGACTAACCAAAGGACACAGAGACAGTATCCAGATTAACAAACTTAGAAATGAAAAGGGAGATATAACAACAGAAACTGAGGAAATTCAAAAAATCATTAGCCTATACTCAAAACAACTGGAGACTCTGGAGGAAATGGACAGTTTCCTAGACAGATATCCAACACCAAAACTAAATCAGGATCAAATAGATCAATTAAACAGTCCCATAACACCTGATGAAATAAAAAGGGTCATAGAAAGTCTCCCAACCAAAAAAAGCACGGGACAAGATGGCTTCAGTGCAGAATTCTGTCAGACCTTCAGAGAAGACCTAACACCAATACTCTTCAAACTATTCCACAAAATAGAAACAGAAGGAACTCTACCCAAATCATTCTATGAAGCCACAATTAGGCTGATACCAACAAAGAAAGAGAACTTCAGGCCAATTTCTCTTATGAATATTGATGCAAAAATACTTAATAAAATTCTTGCCAACCAAATCCAAGAACACATCAAAACAATTATCCAACATGATCAAGTAGGCTTCATCCCAGGGATGCAGGGATGGTTCAATATAAGGAAATCCATCAATGCTATCCACTACATAAACAAACTCAAAGAAAAAAACCATATGATCATCTCTTTAGATGCAGAAAAAGCATTTGACAAAATCCAGCATCCTTTCATGCTAAAAGTATTGGAAAGAACAGGAATTCAAGGCCCATACCTAAACATCGTTAAAGCAATATACAGCAAACCAGTAGCCAACATCAAACTAAATGGAGAGAAACTTGAAGCAATCCAGGTACTAAAATCAGGGACTAGATAAGGCTGTCCTTTTTCTCCATATCTTTTCAATATAGTACTTGAAGTTCGAGCTAGAGCAATTAGACAACATAAGAAGGTCAAGGGGATACAAAATGGAAAAGAAGAAGTCAAATCACTATTTGCAGATGACATGATAGTCTACGTAAGTGACCTGAAAACCTCCACCAGAGAACTCCTACAGCTGATAAACAACTTCAGCAAAGTGGCTGGTTATAAAATCAACTCAAGCAAATCAGTTGCCTTCCTATACTCAAATTATAAGCAGGCTGAGAAAGGAGTTAGGGAAATGACACCCTTCACAATAGCCACAAACAATATAAGGTATCTTGGTGTGACTCTAACCAAAGAATTGAAAGATCTATATGACAAGAACTTCAGGTCTCTGAAGAAGAAAATCGAAGAAGATCTCAGAAAATGGAAAAATCTGCCATGCTCATGGATTGGCAGGATTAATATAGTTAAAATGGCCATCTTGCCAAAAGCGATCTACAGATTCAGTGCAATCCCTATCAAAATCCCAACTCAGTTCTTCACAGAGTTAGAAAAAGCAATTCTCAAATTCATCTGAAATAACAAGAAACCCAGGATAGCTAAAACTATTCTCAACAACAAAAGAAATTCTGGGGAAATCAGTACCCCTGACTTCAAGCAATACTACAGAGCAATAGTGATAAAAACTGCATGGTATTGGCACAGTGACAGACAAGTGGACCAATGGAATAGAATTGAAGATCCAGAAATGAATCCACATACCTATGGTCACTTGATCTTCGACAAAGGAGCCAAAAACATCCAGTGGAAAAAAGATAGCCTTTTCAACAAATGGTGCTGGATCAATTGGAGGTCAGCATGCAGAAGAATTCGAATTGATCCATTCTTATCTCCATGTACTAAACTTCACTCCAAGTGGATCAAGGACCTCCATGTAAAACCAGACACACTGAAACTAATAGAAAAGAAACTGGGGAAGACCCTTGAGGACATGGGCACAGGGGAAAAGTTCCTGAACAGATCACCAATAGCTTATGCTCTAAGATCAAGAATTGACAAATGGGACCTCATAAAATTACAAAGTTTTTGTAAGGCAAAGGACACTGTTAAAAGGATAAAACAGCAACCAACAAATTGGGAAAAAATATTCACCAACCCCACATCTGATAGAGGGTTAATATCCAATATATACAAAGAACTCAAGAAGTTAGACCCCAGGGAACCAAATAACCCTATTAAAAAATGGGATACAGATCTAAACAAAGAATTTTCACCTGAAGAAATTTGGATGGCCGAGAGGCACCTTAAGAAGTGCTCAACATCATTAGTCATTAGGGAAATGCAGATTGAAACAACCCTGAGATTTCACCTTACACCAGTCAGAATGGCTAAGGTCAAAAACTCAGGAGACAGCAGGTGTTGGCGAGGATGTGGAGAAAGAGGAACACTCCTCCACTGCTGGTGGGGCTGTAAGATGGTACAATTACTTTGGAAATCATTCTGGAGGTTCCTCAGAAAACTGGACGTGAGACTTCCAGAGGACCCTGCTATACCCCTCCTGGGCATATACCCAAAGGATTCCCCGGCATGCAATAAAGACACATGCTCCATTATGTTCATAGCAGCCTTATTTATAATAGCCAGAAGCTGGAAAGAACCCAGATGCCCCTCAAAGGAGGAATGGATACAGAAAATGTGGTATATTTACACAATGGAATACTACTCAGCAATTAGAAACAATGAATTCAGAAAATTTTTAGGCAAATGGTTTGATCTGGAAAATATCATCCTAAGTGAGGTAACCCAATCACAAAAGAATACACATGGAATGCAATCTCTGATAAGTGGATATTAATTATCCCATAAGCCCTGAATACCCAAGGCACAAATTGCATAACAAATGACTCCCATGAAGAAGTATGGAGAGGCTCCTGATCCTGGAAAGGATTGATCTAGCATTGGAAGGGAATATAAGGACAGAGAAAAAGGAGGGAGGTGATTGGAGAAGGGATGGAGAGAAGAAAGTTTATGGGACATATGGGGAGGGAGGATCCGGGAAAGCGGAAATCATTTGGAATGTTAACAAAGAATATAGAAAATAAATATATTAAAAAAACATAGTAGATTCATTAGGATTTATGCCTAGCAGCTCATTAACCTGGTGAGTTTATCTCTAGTTTTCTGAGTAAACTGCAGGCTGATTTCAAAAGTCCCTGAACCAATTCACAAGCCTATAAGCAATGTGCAATGCTTTCTTTATTTCTCCCATCCAAGTCAGCATTTGTTATTTGTCTCCTTGCTGATGCATCTCAAACAGGAGTGGGAAAGAGTCAAGTAATTTAATCTGTGTTTTCCAAGTGTAATATGATAATCTAAATTAGAATTGTCCTCCCACTGGGCTATGTATTTAGATATTTGCTCCGTTATTAATGGTGCTGTATGGGGAGGTCAGGGTGCCTTTTAGAAGTGTAACTTTGCTAGAGAATATATATAATGGGTGCTGGATGGCTTTGAAAATTTGTAGCCTTTCCCTGCATCCAGCTCATTCTCTGATTCTTATATATGAGTGGAAATGTCATAATATGGCTTCCTGTTTTGACTTCCTGCTGCCATGTGATATGGATCCTCCTTCTAGACTCATAAGCCAAAGTAAACTCTTTGCAATAACTAAAAAAAAAGAAATTCAATATTAAAGTCATTGTGATATAGTCAATAGTTAAAATTAACTTGAAAAAATTATGTGCGGAAAGAATGAAAATTGCATGGAAAAAAATCCAAGGACAAAATTCTGTGGAAGGACAGAAATCAATTATTGATAGTGATGTCCGGAAAAAAAACAAAAATTCAAAGTGAACATGATTGGAACAGAATCAAGATTAAGAATGAGATTGCAAAATAGTGTTGTCCCAGGCCCAAGACACTCTGTTAGATAAGGACTTGGATTGACTGAGCGGGAGGCAATTGCAGAGCTAATTGAAGCAGGTTTACAGGAATGATTGGGGCAGAAAGCCAAGTTACAACACAGAGATTATTCGGTAGGAAGAAAAGAAAGTAAATTATGCATATAAACTATAAGTTTATTGGCTATTAGAGATAGAAATGGCAAGCTAAGGAAAAAGAGGTTATCAATACGACAGTGGGCAGGTCAGGGAGATGGTTGGATGGTAAGAACTTGGTGCCTCTGGAGTGAGGACTGCAAAGGGAGAAAATGAAATCATTCTAATTTAAAATGTACTAAAATTTGAATAAAAATACATCTAGTCACTAATTTTAAAGGAATCAGTGCACTTTAGAACAGGAAGCGATAAGAACGAAATGAAAATGAGACCAAACTTTTAACTACTTCTGTATAATTTATAAAATATATTATATATATGTGTATATATACATTTATATACATACATGATACATAGAGATATAGATGATAGAAGATAGATAGATAGTCTGATTGATTGATTGACTGATTGATTGATTGATTGATCCCACTTTAAATAACAAAATATAAATATTGGCCCAAAGGAAAAAGTTACACTAATATATTATATATTAAATATATAAGAAATATATTTAACTTGTCTAACTATATTATTATTTTAAAGCTTCCTTTGTCCTTTCATCTCTTCTCTATAAATGATTTGACTGGAACATTACTACCTATGACAGTTCAGCTTTGTACGTTCCTATGAAACTAATGTATGGAGACCTGGGACCATTACCATACCACAGTCAAAAACGTAATTTATTTTTTCACAAATATCTAAGCCATCTGCTTTTCAGCATGTAAATACCATGAGGAAATGAGCACTCCTTTTTACTTTCTGCCTAGCTTCTTTCACTTGGGGGTGGTGCCATCTTGTTATTTATCTAAACAATAACATTTATCAGAAATATATTCACACTTCTGCACTATGCATCTTATGGTAAGGATATACTGATGTGCTTACATATTCACCACTCAATGCATACTTGATTTGTTTCCAATATTTTTTGGCAATGTTTTCATTAAAATTTTGCCACGAGGTGTCACTTAGTTGATTTTCTGTTGTCTTTGCAGAATACCAGACAGATTGCTAATTTATAAAGGAATGCAGTTCTCACAGTTCTGCGGGCTGAGTGGTCCAATGTGAAGGTAGGTGCATCTGGAAAGGGCCTTGGCCTGTGTCATGGCACACTGAAAAAGAAAGCATCAGAGCCAAGATAGCACAAGGGAGGAATCAGACCAAAGAGGGAGGAATCGCTTATAAAACTGTTGTCATAACAAACAGACTCCCACCATAAGCACATTCGTCTATAACTCCTACAAGATACCAACTCCAGGCATTATTACATTGTGAGTTTTCTGAAGTGCATAAACACTGGGGCCTAAATCATAGCAACAGAGAAGTCACAAGGAGGTTTGATTAAGAAACTTTTTTTTGCTTGTTTGTCCACTTGTTTTTAATTTTATTTCATCTTTTTTCCACTCCAGATTTTATCCCCCTCTTGGTTCTCCCTCTGACTGTTCTACATCCCATACCTCCACCCCTCAACCCTGTCTCCATGAGGATGTCCCCACCGCCCCTCAACCACCCACCACACCAGACCTCCAATCTCTTGAGGGTTAGGTGCATCTTCTCTGACTCTACCCAGAACCAACAATCCTCTGCCGTGTATGCGGCCCTCATAAGAGCTGGTATATGCTGCCTAGTTGGTAGTCCAGTATCTGAGATCTTGGGGGTTCAGGTTACTTGAGAATGCTGGTCCTCCTACAGGGTTGCCCTCATCCTCAAGAAACATTCTGGTTTCCATCAATGCAACATGGAGGACAATTTTCTATTGGTTTCAAAAGAGGGGAGGGAGGAATAGAACTGGATCCAAAGTTAACTTACTCCATTCGCCTAGCTGAACTCTTGTTATTGTCATAATCATTTTAAAAATAACTCTGCATGAAGTCACTCACCTGGGATTTGTTAAGAGACATAGTAAGTATTTACCTGCCATGCATTTACCTATCTCTCTCCCCAAAGAGCCTGAAAAGCATGGAATTATATTTCCTTTTGAGCAGCTGGAAAAATCTCAGTAGCCAGTTCACATTTCACCTTGCATGCTATTTTTTGAGGTGCAAGCAGAAAAATAAATGAAAAAAGAAATAAAAGAAAAGGAAGTACATTGTTACAAATGAACATCAGCCCCTGTACCTGAGGTTCATATGAACAGATTTCAACAGAATATGGCAATATCTAATTGAATAACATGATCTGAAAACCATGAGCTTGTTTGGATCGAATTTTTATTTACTAGGATCAGCAAAGATGATTTCAGTGTTTACTATGCTCTATGAGTCTATAGTGGTTTTTGTTTTTTGTTTGTTTGTTTGTGTGTGTGTGTGTGTGTGTGTAAATTTTGTAAATGTGATCATGATATATGGACAAACCTATACTTGAATATGGTTACACAAATATCTGGATACATGTGGAGAAGTCAGAGGCAACCTTTACTATTGGCCCTCATTACTTGATTGAGAGGGGATGATTTTATTATGCTGCTGAATATTTCAGTTCATCTGACTATGAAGATACAGTAATTATGCTTCTTTCATAGCACATTTTCCAAGATAAGAGTTGGGATACTTGCATTGTGCATCCAGTCTTGTTCTTAGTTACAAATTGGGGACTTAGTTCTCAAGTCCCCAAACCTGTAGCAAGAATTCCTTTTATCCACTGAGTTGTCTCCCTTCCCTTGTTCTATGAACTTTCAAGGATAAAGCCTTGACAGCAACAATTTTATGAAAACACTGCTGTCAATGAAAGAGTAAGCTTTCAGTTGATTAGCACATCTTTACCAACAACCTCCCTTGAAAGGAATCTTGATTTATGTATTTGTTACATCCATGATAATTTTCCCAAAATTTAAAAGAAATTAAGATAAATATTTTTTATCCAAAAATGTTAACATATAAGAGATTAGTCATTAATGGAATTGGGTTATTCATATATTTTCTCTTTAACTTTCCTAAAAGTTAGAGTGTTTAAAACCTCAGGCATAGTATAGAAAACCAAAAGTTCCATTTCAGAGGAGAAGCAAATGTGAGAGTTGTATTAAAAATGATTATACTGTGTTTTGAAAAGCTGTAAAGGAGCTAATCTTGCCTCAACTTTCTAAAATATTTAATAAATTAAAAAGAAAACATACTACTCAAGTGTTAATTTTACTTGCTTCTCTCAATATCAGTTTCCAAAAAAAAGTTATTGCATAGTCTACAGTGCAGATTTCCCTTTATTTTTTTTCATATAGAACTTTCAGAAAAAGATTTTATGTAATCAATGTTTAAGCCACCAGTGAGAGATGATAAACTAAGTACCAGAATGTGTTCCCTTCGAATACCATTGGGAAATTAGAAAAACTACTTTAAGACGTTTAAAGTTCACAAAGGTTCTGGAATGTGGCCTGGTCCTTCTCATGCATGACACAAATTCTGCCCAGCAAGGGACAAATATTGAAAGAAAGGAGCAACCAAGCAGAGAAAGCGTGATCACAAACACATGAGATCACACGTCTGGAAGCATCATCTTCCTCAGCTCCTCTTCAGAGAGAACAGCTCTGTGTGAACACAGGCCAAAGAACAAAATGAACATAGAGTTCAAGGTAGAAGCATCTACAGAAGACGTGAGAGTCTCCTTATCACTCAGCCATGCTGATGGAGAGGAGTCCATTTCTACACTGTTTGGGGAACTCTTAATATGTTCCTTCCTCATAATTAAGGCTTCACATTCTGGTGACATGTAGATTCTTCTACTATGTATACTCATCTTTTATTATTTAGAGTTTTTTCAATTGAAATTATTTATTTAAATGTTCCAATTTTCAAATATTCTTGGACTTCTGTTTTCTTTCCCAAGATATGATATTTTGCAACCTTTGGAATTTACCCATGTGTTAGGAGTTCCCTTCTTGCCAAATGCTCTGAGATCTGTGTCTTTGTCCATCTGTATCCTCCTCAAACTTTAGAGCTCATTCTTAAATTATCTCTTAGGAGTTTGCTCAGCCTTTGCTCAAAACAGTGCCATCATTTTCTATGAAGGCACAAGCTGCATCTCTCATATCACTTTATTATTATCTTATGCATTTAGTTCTTTATATCTCACATTTTCCAAATCCCAAGCTGTAATTGAGCAGAAACATATTTCTGCTATGAAACTGAGCTGCTAATAGATACATGCTATGGGCTCACTATGCATTTTTTAAAAAGGGTTGGTAAGTATTCTGAAAATAAGAATTTGCCACATGCTCAAAAGCATGGAAATGTATGGCAGGAAAATAGAAAACTTTAGTATAGTATAAGTAAGTAAGTATAGTAAACTCCTCATCTTAAGAAATTCTTTAGCTGGGCAGCGGTGGCACACGCCTGTGATCCCAGCACTCTGGGAGGCAGAGGCAGGCAGATTTCTGAGTTCGAGGCCAGCCTGGTCTACAGAGTGAATTCCAGGACAGCCAGGGCTATACAGAGAAACCTTGTCTCAAAAAAAATCAAATCCAAAAAACCAAGAAAAAAAAAGAAATTATTTTAACAAGTGTTTCATAAAACTGATGAACAAAATGAGTTGTATAAATTAATTGATGCCATTTTATGATGGACATATTATAAAAGAATAATTCATATTGTGATAACAGTTATATGTATAATAATCCCATACAAATATTTGGTAGAATCTACTATTTTTCATGTTCACGAATTAGGTACATATTAAAAGGGTACATGAATCATTATTCATATTTATTAATTTATTTTGTCATATTAGTGTTTTGATTATAATACTTATCAAATGTACCTAGCTAATACTTAGGATAAATTCTTAAGTTACATTTTAAAAATGCTGGTTAGAAATTATATACATTTTACAAGAACTAACATAAAAAATGCTTCTGAATTTGAAAGAGAGTAAGAATGGCTGTGCTGAAAGGCTGGGAGGGCAGAAAGTGAAATAATGAAAACTACAATAGATATTAAATATCTATCCAGCATTGTATAAACATCCCCATGGAAGGTAAAATAGTCCATAGAGTTTGGTTTGTAAGTATGTTTTTTGTGTGTAGTACTTTCCTTTCAAGAGCTCTTAGAATATGAATACTCTTAATACTTTGATTGTAATTAGATGAAAAACAGAGGCAAAGACTTACGTAGTTCTTGCTCATGTCTCCTCTTCGTCCTTTCTTTTTTGTGGTTGTAAGAACATTAAAAAAAATACTATAAAATCTTCCAAGTCTGTTTTGCTTAAATATGTGGGTTAAGTTAAAGTATATTTGTTTCTTTATATATTTGTCTTAGATATTATTTCTATTTTAGGGATATTTTAAAATGTTTTCTGCTCTTTTTTTTATACTTTTGTTTTATTTGTCTATTGTATTCATTCCTATCTAATCTATCTGTATGTATGTACATATGGTGTGTGTGTGTGTGTGTGTGTGTGTGGTCTCAGTTCAATGGCTGGCTGAGAGTGTACCCCTCTGTATTTATCATGTACTAGCAGAGCATCCCTATTTGTAATAGCCAGAAGCTGGAAAGAACCAAGACGTGCCTCAACATTTCTGGATACAGAAAATGTATATTTATACAATGGACTACTACTCAGCTATTAAAAACGATGAACTCATGAAGTTCTTAGGCAAATGGGTGGAACTGAAAAATATCATCCTGAGTGAGGTAAACCAGTCATAAAAGAATACACGCAGCATGTGCTCACTGATAAGTGGATATTAGCCCAGAAGCTTGGAATATCCAAGACACAATTCACAGATCAAATGAAGCTCAAGAAGAAGGAAGGCCAAAGTGTGGATAGTCTGATACTTCTTAGAAGGAGGAACAAAATACCCACAGAAGGTGATACAGAGAGAAAGTGTGGAGCAGAGTCTGAGGGGCCATCCATATTCTCCCGTTAAAGGTTTCTATTCAATGTATTTAGGAGACAGGATCTGGTAAAGGGAAGAATGAGAGGGGGATAAATACTGGACTATAAAAAAAAGATTAAAGATAATAAAGAAAAAACCTAAAAGCCTCCCATACTTACTGTCAGAATCTTTCTCCCAACATCACAACTGAGAAATGGTGAATAAAAATAAAATTATGTTTAAAGAACACAATGTTCAATGAATTTTAAAATATTACCTTGGACAATGAAATGTATTCATTGTGAGACACAGATGGTTATCTGAGAAGATGATTTGGGGTTTAGTGAAGGGAAACAAATTCTTTTCCAAAAGATTTTGACTTTTTATTAATGCCAACACTTAGAGTTGGAGAAACAGACCAAACAACATTGTGTAATTTTAATTCTTTCCTCTTCCATTCATAAATAACATTTCTTCCATCTGAGCACAGTTTCCAAACACAGCCTTCAAAGATCCTTGCTCTTTAACAAAACTGTGTTTTTTCTAGGAGTGCTAATTAAATGATATTGAAATTAAAAGTACTTCTGAAAGTGGCTTTAATTTGGCTAAAATCAAAACTTAGAAGTTCATCTATTCTTTCACTTTGGGGGAAACCTTCTATCAAAATGAGATTGAGGAAACTTCAAATGCACTGATAACCTGAGAAAATAAAAGTTATCATGATTTTTGAAATGTACACAGCTGAAAACTCACTAGCTAACATCTTTCAAAGTGTTTTGATATCAAACTTAACTCCTATAATCTTGAATGATTTAACATGACCTTAAGTACAGTCTTCAAATCTAAAATTAATATATAAAACAATTACAATTTTGTCTATAAAGAAGTTCATTAAAAACCATCATGCTCATAATCCATCATGAGCATTTTGGATGTTAATTACCTTATATGAAAATTCCATTATTTACAGTAATTCCCAGATTCTATGAACTAATAATTTATAATAACAGATTTGGCATGCAGATCAAAACAACCCTGAGATTTCACCTTACACCAGTCAGAATGGCTAAGGTAAAAACTCAGGATACAGCAGGTGTTGGCGAGGATGTCGAGAAAAAGGAACACTCCTCCACTGCTGGTGGGGCTGTAAGATGGTGCAACCACTTTGGAAATCAGTATGGAGGTTCCTGAGAAAACTGGACATGACACTTCCGGAGGACCCTGCTATACCTTTCCTGGGCATATACCCAAAGGATTCCCTGGCATGCAATAAAGGCACATGCTCCATTATGTTCATAGCAGCCTTATTTATAATAGCCAGAAGCTGGAAAGAACTCAGATGCCCCTCAAAGGAGGAATGGATACAGAAAATGTGGTATATTTACACAATGGAATACTACTCAGCAATTAGAAACAATGACTTCACAAAATTTTTAGGCAAATGGTTTGATCTGGAAAATATCATCCTAAGTGAGGTAACCCAATCACAAAAGAATACACATGGAATGCAATCTCTGATAAGTGGGTATTAATTAGCCCAGAAGCCCTGAATACCCAAGGCACAAATTACATAACAAATGACTCCCATGAAGAAGTATGGAGAGGGTCCTGATCCTGGAAAGGATTTATCTAGCATTGGAAGGGAATATAAGGACAGAGAAAAAGGAGGGATGTGATTGGAGAAGGGATGGAGAGAAGAAGGTTTATGGGACATATGAAGAGGAGGGATCTGGGAAAGGGGAAATCATTTGGAATGTAAACAAAGAATATAGAAAATAAAAATTAAAAAAATAACAGATTTGGCAAAGTGACAGATGATTATCATTTGGACAGATATATGGGTTAGAATTTAAATTGGACAAAAATCCAACAAAGAATAAAATGGTCTATTTAGTTCCATTTTTCTTCATTTTTTAAAGAAATTGAATAGGAAAATGTCTTAGATATTATTTCTATTTTAAAGATATTTTTAAATTTAATTTTATTTTTTATTTACATTGCAAATGATTTCCCCTTTTCTGGGTCCCAACTCCCTGCAAGTCCCATAAGCCCTCTTTCGTCCCCCTATTCTTCCACCCACCCCTTCCCACTTCCCTGTTCTGGAATTCTCCTATACTCTTGCACTGACCAGGGACCACTCCTCCATTCTTTTTGGACATCATTTAATTTGTGGATTATGTCCTGGGTATTCAAAGTTTCTAGGCTATGCTTTCTGCTCTTCTTTTTTATGCATTTTTTTTTATTTGCCTATTGTATTCATTCCTATCTAATCTATCTGTATGTATATAAGTATGGTATGTGTGTGTGTGTGTGTGTGTGTGTGTGTGTGTGTGTGTGTGTGCATGTTTGGATATAAGAAGACAACAAGACAAATTACAAATTTTAAATATTCAATATTCATCTTCCATCTTGTTGAAGCAGGGCTACTTTGGATTTTGCTGTGCTTAGTACTTCAGTGTAGCTGCCCATTATTCTGAATGGTTTTCCTGTTTCTACTTCCCCATCCTCCATCAGAGCTCTGTAATTACAAATCTATGCCACTGCATTCCAGGGATTTAACCCAGGCCGTCAGCCTGTTTTATTTTAATTTTTAATTGTTTATTTTGTTTATTTATTTTCCAAATGTTATCTCATGAGTCTTCAGTAGAGATTGCTTTTGTTGGCTGAGGCATCTTGTTTGCCCTATTTTGGAGATCTAAAATATAACAATGATCTAAGAAACTGAACACAAATGTGACATCATATATTATTAAAACACAATTCACATTTTCCTTATTATGAGTCAATAGTACTTAAAAATCATGATTACTTAGAAATACACTGTGTGATAATTTATGAAAGAAATAATATTCAAAAATTGTAATAGAAATTTCACTTAATCTTTATAATCATAACTCTCAAGCTAAAAAATGTAAACAAATGCTGTTTCACTAGGATGGTTATGCCTAGTATATTTACCAGTATCAAATTACTGCATGGCAAATATAATTAAAGTAATAGAATGACTATTAAACTTTGTTCATGAATTGTGTAGATAACAGATGTGGGAGTAGTATATCATCAGTGATACAAGAACCCACAGAGGGAACCAGAAAGAGTTCAAGATTAAAGGGATTAACCTCATAATCATCTGGGTTGTTTTAAAATACATCTTGGGCAAAATTGTGCTGGGCAGATTCCAAGGCCAGACTTGGATGGAACTGTCCACTGTACCTCCTACACTATAGCAATTTACTATGGCTACACTCTTGGAAGCCTGAGTCTATGACTCTGAATTAAACAGTTTATCTCTCTGATGTGATATAAATGTTTGTGTTCCTTCAAAATGCACATTCTGAAGTCTTAATCATCTAGATAGTGACATGAAGAGATGCAGGCTGACTAGGAAAGTGATGAGGTTTTAGGGTTGGAATTCTCATGAATAAACTACTTTTTCCATTTTATTTCTGTTATTTTTGAGATTATAATTATATCACTCTATTCCTTCTCTTCCTCCAACTCCTCCCATGTACTCTTCTTTGCTCTCCTGCTCATGTTCTCTTTCTAAATACATAAGATCAATCTGTTCAGTCCTTATAAATTTACTTGCATCTATGCATTTTCAAGGGTGACTAATATTGGATGACAAGTTGGTGGGGTGTTTCCATGAGAATTCTGTTTCTAACACTTTAAGCATTCCTTAGCCATATGTAGTTCTTTGATTAGGGCTGAGGTCTCCTGGGCTTCCCCATTCCATATCAGCATGTCTATTAAGGTCATCTCTCTTCAGATCACGCTGCAGCAGCCCTGTTGGTGAAACTTCATGGGTGTAGTCTCTGAAATTTCTAAGATCACAATCTCACAACAGACACCGTACTCTTCTTGTTCTTAAAATTGTTCTTCCCTCTCTTCTTAATTGATCACTGATCCTTAAGAACAGGAGTTGCTTTCTATGTGTATCATTTGGAACTTGGTTCCATACATCTAAATCTTGATCAGCTGTAATTTCTCTAATGGCCCCTGTCTATTGCTAAGAGAATGCTTGATGATAGATGAAAACTATACTTATCTGTGGGTATGAGGGCAAATACTTAAAATACTCTTAGAGATTTATTATAGTTTAGTAGTCACTGAAGATTCTCCTCCAAAATCCATGAATTAACTACAGAATTCTACACATAAGATGCTATTGTATGCTACTATACATGATATCATATGTACAAAATTGTAAACTTTGTCTACTAGAAAACTTCTAGAAATGATAAACAATTTCAGTACCATGTCAGAGTATTTAATCAATTCACAAAATTCAAAAGAAAGAAATCATGGACACACTCACATTTTCAGTAGCCTTAAAGAAAGTATAGTATCTAGGAATAAAGCTAATCAGGAGGTCAAGGATCTCTTCAATAAAAACTTTAAATTTCTAAAGAAGAGCAATATATTAGAAAGTGAAAAACATCTCATTCTCATTTGTTGGTAGAATTAATATTGGGAAAATGAACATTCTGCCAAAATCCATTTATAAATTCTTTGCAATTTCAATCAAAATCCCCATTGCACTCTTCATAGGAAAAGAAAAACTAATCTCTAATTCATAACAAACTAGAATACCCCTGATAACCAAACAATCTTTAGTAAAAAGAACAATGCTAGAGAGATTACCATTCCAGATCATGAGACATACTTCAGAGCCATAGTAATAAACACAATATGGTATTGGAACCAAAGCTTAAATGTAGACTATTGGAACAATTCAAGACATAAACATGAGTCAGTGCAACTAGAGATACATTTCACAAAATAAGGCAAAAAAAAAAAAATCTCAAGTGCCTGAGAGTAGAAAGTATCTTCAACAAGTGATGCTGGGGAAACTGGATGCCCACATGCATAAGAAGGAAACGACATCTGTGTTGCTCACAAGCTAACTGAAAACATATCAAAGCCCTATATGTGAGATCTGAAATAGGTACAAGACGCATAGGTAGAACCTCACATTGTATAGGCATAGGAAAGAATTTCTAGAATAGGAATCCATTTGCCCAAAGATTGAGGCCAATGCTTGTACTTTTTGAAAAGAGTTGTCCAGAGAGTTTTTCATCCTTTAGACCATATGGTAACACAACAACAAAACTGAACCAGAACAAGTTCTGACACCTGGTAATGACATCATGGGTTGCTACCTTTGATCAAAGGTTTAATAATCCCTTGACTGCAAAAAAAATACTGATCCTTTGTTTATTGTTTATGAACTAATCATTTTGTTTTATTCAGCTATGGTGTCCTAAAGGGTCTAAGAATGGCTTCTAAAGAGTATAATGAAGGGAAGGACAACATTTAATGGTTTTTATGACAACATCTTGGAAGTCATGTACCTCCTACTACATTTCAATGGCCAGGATAATCAAGTGACCAAAAGTCAAGAGAAAATAAAATAACTTCAATAATTAATGACTTTCCCTTTTCCGACAAAAGGGGACATCTCATTACAGGATGATGTGATTGACAGTTGGTATCCAGATTCCCAATCTAAGTAATATCTAGCTACAAATTAGTGATTTAAATACCAGAAGAGACATGATAGCTTGCCTCCTCAACATTAAATGATTAATGTCAGGGCAGAGAGTAAGGTCTTTTAGAATAACCTTATATTTAATTAGAGACAATGTACTTACTACAGCTCTATGGAAACTATCAGGTTTATATTGTAATGAAGCACATTATAAATGAAAAATTAGATATTTTACCCTTTAAATTATATATTTATCAGTATAATCAATTAATTATGAAATACATGTCAATATTTTAAAGCCTGAAGGGAAGATAATAGAAAATAAATTCTATTTCCCAGAAATAATAAGAAGAAAACAAGGGCTAGATCATCAAATATTTAGAGCTATTGCCAGAAGATTAAGTGATAGTAAATATGTGTGGAGAAGATGAAAACTTGCTGAAGCATGAATTGTGTCCTTGGGGTTATTAAAACAGCAGTGACTAATTGGCAGTTAACTGCTCGGAAATAAGCAAACAGTGAAAGTACTGGTCTTAGACACCTTACCTCATAAGTTGAAGGGAAAAGTTCCTGATCTTGAATATTGTAACCATCTCAATTTTTGCCAAGATACAGGAAATAATGCTATGTTGTGCTCTAGGAAGAACGAACAGATACGTGTTTATAACACATAGCACAGCATCTTTGCCAGAGAAATCCTCTAATCTGGAAACCAATGCAACATTTCAAGTCTGAACAGGAAATGAAAAGAAAGTGATTCTTCATCTCCAGAAATCATAACAAGTACAAATAGTGCAGTTATGTTGATTAGATCTGCTGAACCTTTCTCTTTGACAAGTTGAACAAGTACTGAAAATATACAAGGAAGGAAATAAAGAAAAATTAACTCCCCAGAAGTATTTTTTTAGTGTAGTCTTTAGAGGCCAAGCATTTAGATGGATCCAATCCCATCTCTGCACTGGCCTACACTCTGGATGTCTACACTTCCCACCCCCCTTATTTTAAAACTAAAAGAATGATTATTTTTGACAATGCAGGCCTTTTTTCTTTCTGGCCCATTTCCACATGTCGCATTGTGCCAATGCTAAGCTCGTAACCTCTTTCGGAGATTTGACTACTGCTATTCATTTTAGGGTACTAATTTGTCTCAGAGGATATCTCCTGCTTCTATGCTAGTTCTAATAATATGCTCACTAAGCATTTGAATAAGGATTCCTAGGGAAAATGACTCTTAAAAAACAGTAATTTCTTCCTGGTACTGACCTGGCTAAAGGAGAAGATAGGGGAATTCCCTGACAGTATCCAGGAATTTCCACTACTTTCTCATATGTGTTCTGGGAAGTCAAAAAATTCTAACAGTAATTTAGACTAATTATGCCAGAGTACACAATTATGATCCATTGAATATAGAACATCCAGGGCAACATTACATGCTTCTTGTGACCCAGAAACAATCTGGATAAAATCTGAACAATTGTGTGTGTGTGTGTGTGTGTGTGTGTGTGTGTGTGTGTGTGTGTGTTTATATTATTGATGTTTGTCCTCAAGCCTCCTTTTGCCTATGTAAAATTCACATATTTGAGGACATAGGGTAATGGGTTCAGTTTCCAACTGATATTCCTCACTTGCAAATGAGCCAAGATATTCCTGAAACAGAATTGTTTAAATTAACTTACAGCAAATTTGTTAGTCGTTAACACCCAAGAATTGTAAAATTAATATTTTTATATAGTGGATAACTTATGTCTAAACTGTTATTTGGATTTCTATTCTGGGTTCTCTGAAAACATAAATATACAGACAATATATACAATGTTTATTAAAACTATAATATGTCTCAAGAAGAAATATTCTATGTCATGAATATGAGAAGATTTAGCATCTTATATACGTTCAAACAAATGATCTTACTGTGTGAAAACAGTTATGAATAAAAATAATGAGGACACAAATATTCAATGAAGTCTTTTAAAAAATATATCTCACTAAGCAACATGCATGAGCATTAATTACTGAGTTGTCACCTCTTAAGATGTTATAAGCAATCATACAGAATAATTTCATGATTGTATTAATAAGTAATGTTGGTAAATAGTATTCACATACTATGCCTTATGAAACTCATATTGACAAAGATATCCTCCCCCAGGCCACCACTGTCTAGACTACAGGAAACCTAGTTGATCAACAGACATATGGGACCTCACAGAATTCCAATTCACAAGTTTCCATAATACTGTAGCCAGCCAAACTCTAGACACAATGAGTCAGAGCCAATTGCAATGGTACCAACAGAGGATACTGTTTAGACAGTGGTGGGTCTAGTCTCAAATCAGGCCAAAGCAACAGAAAACTGCTCAAAGGAATGACTTGTCTTTTATGCAATGGAATTTCTGCATTTAACACAATAAGAAATCTTTGGTAGACAAAGAAAAATCTAAAAATTTAGAAATAAACAAATTTTCATGACTCAGCTTGCTTTAAAGAAGGTATTTTTGGATTAACAAATTCAATCTAGATAGTTATAGATCATCATACCCATGGAAGTTATTAGATCTGATTTGTCTGAAAATATGATTAGTTTATCTTCTTTAGTGGTAGATGTGCTTGTTGTATAGAATTTTATCACTTTGATTTTTTTCCTTTTTCTAAGATGTGGACTCTCTGACTTTCATTCCTTGATTCATCATGACACCTTTTTCTTATTTCTATTTACAATGCAATATAGATCTGAAAATATGCACTTTTACCATTCAGTTTGGGAAATTTTAAACCTGATTTATTTTGTTAGTTAAATTTTTATCTCTGTGGCCAATATCACAAAGGCAAAGGAGGAAATAACATTTTGAATCAAGGTATGAAAGTAGCACCTAATCAGATGAATTCTTTGCTTTAGACATAGGTAAAGCCGGGCATCCCTGTAGGAGCCTATGGTGAAGGGGAATTATTCACCTCATACAAGATAGGAAGCAAAAACAGAGAAGAAAAGAGAGTTAAAACCCCCAAACACACCCACAGTTACCACTGTCTCCTAGATTAGTCACTAACTGGGGCCTGAACCATTAACAAGGGAGCCTGTGGAGACTCTGAAACCTCAAGCCACAGTTTATCATTTTATATTAACAAATACTTTGTTCTCACTTCTTTCCTTTTCCCAGTTACACTTATGTTGGATTCCTTTAGATCCTGTGACCTGTTTCCAAGTCTATGTTTCTCTTTCTCAAATGCTTTTATTGCTATTAACATAGATGACTTTAATTGACTTACACTTACTTTCTCATATCTATTTAGCACTTTCTTGTTTTAGAAACCTTACATGCCTGTGGCAGACTCCAGTTGTACAATCACAAATTAGTTCAGTGGTATTGCTTCCATTCATTTGGCTTACATTTCCTAATCAAAGCAGTTTCTAGGGTGAAATAGAAAAAAATCAAGGTAGTATATGCAAGAGAAACATGGAGACAAAATAAAAACCTATTTCCCATGAGGAAGCTATCACTTTCTGAATATTTTACCATGCTCTTGCCTATGAGAACTTTGGGACAATTTTGATTTGTTAGTAAAATATTATGGACATACTATCGTGCTCTTGTTACTAAGTAACACAGTTCACTAACATAACTATTGTTACTTCTTGGAAGCTGTCCATAATATGAGCTCATGCTCAATTATCTAATTCCCAAAGAATCTTAATTAAAAGTGAACTTTGGGGAGTGTTACATAGATATAGTTAATGTCATCATGAGTTGTTGAAATAAATTTATTGCTATCATAACATTAAGAAAAACTTCAGAAATGTAACCATCAGAGGTGGGCAAATGGTTACATAAAGGCTAATTGATGTTCATGGAATGAAATCTCATTTAGAAAATATTTCCAAGTGAGATTTCATTCCAAAAGGACTGAAGGAGCTGAAGGGGTGTGCATCCCCATAGGAAGAACAACAATGTCAACCAACTGGTACCCCCTGAGCTCCCAGGGGCTAAATCATCAACCAAAGAGTACACGTGGAGGGACCATGACCCAGCTACATATGTAGCAGAGGATGGCCTTATCTGACATCAATGAAAAGAAAGACCCTTGGTCCTGTGAATGCTCAATGCCCCAGTGTAGGGGAATGTCAGGGCAGACCCTTGGTCCTGTGAAGGCTCAATGCCCCAGTGTAGGGGAATGTCAGGGCTGTGACGTGAGAGTGGGTGGGTGGATAGGAGAGCACCCTCATGCCGGGGCAGTGTCATGGGTGTGAGTGGATAGGGAGGGATGAGAAGGGGGGTTTCAGGAGAAGGGGGGTAACATTTGAAATGTAAATAAATAAAATATTCAATAAAAAAGAAATATTTTAAAGTTGTTGAAAAAGCATATTTTATCTACTCCTTGGGAAAGCATGAGCATTGATATTAGGTGGACATATATATTGAGTTATCTGAGGAATTCTAACTATTGGAATGCTTAATAAAATAAATAAAACCACAGTATGTTTAATACAAAAACAATTTTGACTACATGTTAGATGTGCTGAAAATATTCTAGACTGATGCATATTAATTCATACTAACATTCTTGGACTTGGACTATGTAGAAATATGCAACTAAACTATATTTGTCCTATCTGATGATCTCACATTCCTCAACCTGGAAATGAGCTGTCTCTCTTTGCTGCCTCATGGAATATTTCAAAGTCCCTGGGCAAAAGTCTCTTTACAATGTGCAATGCATGTAGAGAAATACTTTAAATGCTTATCCAGGGTCTGATTCTAGTCTGCAAAGTTCAGAGAGTTTAGATGAAACAGTATTAAAAGGTGAATTTGTTGATTGTTTCAAATAAAGACAATTCAAAATTTCATACTTCAAGCATGCATGCCCTGGCACAATCTAATGTCAAAACCCAGAAAACAAAAGGGTGGAGAGATGACATAGCACTTAAGAGCACTGGCTGTTTTTCTAGAGGACTTGAATTCACATAAGATCACCTACATGAAGACTCACAACTTGTGATAACTCCAGTCCCAGGCTATCTGATGCCATCTTCTGGCCTTGTTATGCACAAGACATGCACATGGAACACAAACATACATACAGCCACAACACACATGCACATCAACAACAAAAATAGCAAACAAAAAAAGTATACAATAAACAATAGAATAAAGCCTTTATACAGAGGAAAGGGCCTTAGGTCAAGCAAGTTTCCAAATATTTTACATTGAAGCTTTATTTACCTTTACTTCCATTTTCTTTATTTCCCCTGAAATGTCACAGATATTTGACCTCCTTTTCTGTTCACTGACCTACCACACAATAAAGAATGCTTCCTATGTTGCTCCATTAATACAGCAAAATTCTAAGGTTTGTCTCAACTAGTACTCCAATTTAAAAAAAATTTCTGTGTATCAAGGGAAGATTTACCATGGTCTGATAAAATTGTTCCTTTCTTAATGAAGGCTATGTTGAGTGGCTCCAATCCAAATTCCTGGGTCTAAATGAAATAAGCCTTAAGGTGGAGCAACTATATCTGTTATTTTCCAACAATGCAGGTGATATTGAGAAACATATCACTATTTATGTTTTTTTCTATTAATAAAACTGTCTACCTATAGTATATCACCTTAAAATACTTCTGGTTTGACTAGTCACTTAAGTGATGAGTGTCTACAAGGTGGATCCTGGCTTGCCAATATTGAGCTATGGATGCATACATGTACTTATGTGTACTATGTAGACAGAAGGTATTTTGCACAGGGATTTTTTTCTGAAACACTGTGAGACTTTCAAACTTCTAAATGTGAAAAAACATAAAATAGGTTCTAGTTTCTGGGGGCAATAATTTGATGTAAGCATAAGATTTGGAATGTAGAAAGGATTTTTTCTGATTTATCAAAGTGGCAGAAGATGATTCTTTTCTAGGGCCATATGACGCTGGCTGGGTTTACACTAACATACATAACTGCCCTCTTGTTGAGTGAGCTTCAAATCCAGTTAAACAGCTTTTTCTTCCCACCAACATATGAGATCCATTTATCTCACATTTAGGAATATGTTGTGACTTAGGGTTTCTATTCCTGCCCAAAACATAATGACCAGGAACCAAGCTGTAGAGGAAAGGGTTTATTCAGCTTACACTTCCACATTGCTGTTCATCATTAAAGGAAGTCAGGACAGGAACTCACGGGGCAAGAACTTGGAGGCAGGAGCTGATGCAGAGGCCATGGAGGATGTTGCTTATATTATATTATATTATATTATATTATATTATATTATATTATATTATATTATATTATATTATATTATATTATATTCTCAGCCGGCTTTCTTATAGAACCCAGGACTACCAGCCCAGGGATGGCACCACCCACAGTGAGCCCTCCCACCCTTGATCACTAATTGAAAAAATGCCTTACAGCTGGATCTCATGGAGGCATTTCCTCACCTGAAACTCCTTTCTCTGTGATAACTCTCCAGCTTGTGTCAAGTTGATACCCAAAACCAGTCAGTAGATCTTGATATGTTGGGCATTGTCAAGGACCATAGGTATTACAACTGGGAAAATTTATTTTCCTCTTTTGATAGATTGCATAGCATTTTTTGGAAAACAGAAGCTATGCTGAAGGAAAGGAGTTATGTCTAGTTCAAATCATCCAGGTCTTGTAGTCTAAGTGTGTGATGAAATAAGAGATTTCCCTGAACCCCTGAGAGGCAATAAAGGGCTACAAACATAAACTTCATAATATAGTATAGCCTCTCCCTACAGAAAATGAAGAACATAAGAGAAAACCATAACAGGACACAGATTGTACAGAGACAAGACCCAGCAAATCCGTCTACATCACAGCTCCTGCATCTATGGCACAGAGAACATCACTGAAGAGTGGGTGGAAAGATTAGGAGAGCCACAAAGTCATGAAGTCTTCTGTAAAACGGCCTCGCCTAGAAAAGCCTACATACACCAGACTGAAACAAGTGGAAATACCCTTTCAGAGACTGCACTGGGTCTCTTCCCGGGGGCGGGGGGAATTATAGTCAAGTAATGGGAGGGGCAATGTCTGAGAGTCTTAAGAGTGTAACTGGGAAGGAATGGGGTAAGGAAGGGAGGAGGGAAATTGATATCATTCTATTACATTTCAAAACATTATCATCTAGGAGCAGACGCAGAGACCCGCACCTAAACATTAGGTGGAGATCTGGGAATATTGAAGAGTCAGAGGAAGGATTGTGGGAACCAGAGGGATTAAGGGTACCAAGAGAAGAGAATACACAAAACCAACTAAGCAGGGCTCACAGAAGCTGAAGTGACAATCACGAAGCTTGCATGAGCGTGCACTGTGTCCTTTGCATGCATGCTCTGGTACTTTAGCTGCAGATATTTGCAGGACACCTAACAGTGGGAGAGGCAGGGTCTCTTTTGCCGAGGATGCGTCTCCTCCTGATGGCTTGCTTTAGCAAGCCTTCATATGAGGGTTTATGTCTACTCTTACTGCATCTTGTTTTGTGGTATTCATTGACATTCCTGGGAGGCCTGCTCTTTTCTCAGGAATAGTGGAAGAGCAGTGGAAGTGAGGGAGAGGAGCAGCGGGGCCTGAGAGGAGTGGGTGGGAGAGGCTGCAGTGGAGATATTCTATGAGAGTAAAACAATAAATGAATAAGTGAATAAATATCATAATCATCAATTTGCAACATATACAAAGAACTTAAAGAGCTTTTGTTTGCCAAAGCAGCTTTCACTAACTGAAGCTATTTACCCAGTATACTTTGCCAAAGCCTCATCCTGGCAACAGGCTTATCAAGGCAGAGAGTGGGAAAAGGCATTAGCTGTGATGGGATGCAGGACAGAGCCTCACAAGGAAGAAGGATTCTACTTCCAAGCAAGAGGGCAGGAATGTGAAGATACCATATTTCCATCATACATTTCATAATGAAATGATAATTCTTTCATTATTATTTTCTCATATATTATATGCAGACCAACGGTGAGTAAAAGGAGCTAAAAGTAATGACGTAATTAGTAGTTAAAGTAAAATTTGGATTGTGTGTGCAAAATCTACAACAAATACAGAGAATATTTCACAAACATGGTTTTGTTTCCTCAAGTCCATGTTGGAAAACATTTGTTTATGTCCTCACATAATTTTCAACAAACTAAACATTATTTCTTGTTTCCAGCCTGGCTTACTCAAAGATCTGATAGGCTTTTTTTTTTTTTATTACAACATTTAAAACTAGCAAGAAAAAAATTGGTATACCTAAATAGACAGTTCAAACAATGTTAAAGCTCATTAAATTTTATGAGACACTTAGAAAACTACACCCAGGTGAGTCTAAAAGAAAAATATCCTTGAATAATGTTAGTATTTTAATATTATATTTAATTTTTTTAGATTATATTCAAAAAGATTGTTAGACACATCAAGGTAGTATAACAAATGAATTCCAAATCTCATATATTAGTTTACCAAACCCGCTCTTCCTTCCCCTTCTTCCTCACTTCATTCTTTCATTTCTTTTTTATTCTGTTTTCTATGTTTCACAATGATATACTAGATTTATAAGATATTATGCTGTTATAAATGAAAAAAACTTCTTTATACATATTATAGAATACAAAAGAACATCATTTCCCTTTCATGCCAGAGAAGAGAGTCACTGAGTGTAGCTGTTATATTACTTTCTTGTACTTTCACTAACAACTAATGCATTGGTTGTGATGGTCAGAACATGTGGTAGTGCTGCTGGAAACTGCATGCTATTCGATATGCTGTTTATAGACTGCTCCAGAATCTCTGTTTTAGGATGCTCTATGTCTCTATTTCTCTATGAAGGAACTGAATATAAACAACAGAAGAAGAACAGTGGGCTGTCACATCAAAGCAGCAACTTAAAATTATTCCAGCACCCATCAGAAGGTTGGAGCTCCAGCTTATATCTGAACACTGCCAGAGAGGGATTCCTCTTCATTGCTTAAAGGAGTTATGTCCTAGACTTGAGGGGCCCTAAAAATGGAAGTGGAAGACACTTACTACTGCAGAAGTAGAGACAGAAAACTGGGGCAAGTCTATCTCCTTTTGATGTGAATCAAATCCTCCCCTCATTCCTAGGACAGTTTATATTAGATCAAACTGAGCCAGAAATATCCCAATGGAATTCACAAACATTAATAAATGGCACAGTTGTACATTGAAATCTTCAGTCTCAATTATTACCACAGAAAACAGCATATAGTAAATTTGTGTGGTTAGATACTTAGTCTGACACCCAATCTTCATTAAAACATTTAAATAAGGCAAGATGTGCTTGCCAAGATGAAGAGATATGAAGCAGAGGAAGGAGGAGGGTTTTGATGAGGAGGGAGGTGACATTGGGGGTGGAGGGTAGGGAAGCACGCAGGGATGGGCTCTGTCTGAAGGAAGGGGCTTCTGCAACCCTAAAGCAGGTCCAGTGTCAAAACAAGAAACCCATGACATCTGTGAGCCTTTAAAAAAAATCTGGTGCCTGAGTTCTAAACTGAGAAAAGACCAATATTTTGAACCCACAAAGGTGCTTTCTGTCTTAAGTTTTTATAAGCACAAAGGTGGTACTGGTGTTAATCAAAGGTCCATTGATTTCAACCAAATTTGGAATAAAAAATGATGAGATGAAAAAAATTCTATCTAAATATAGCCACTGAAATATTATAGAAAGAGCCCTTCTCTGATTTTTTCTATTGAACAAGCTAAAATATTTTTTTATTTCCCAAAGTGACTATGACAGATGACAAAGAATTATTATTAAAAAAAAAACTAGAAATTTGTAAAAATGTAACTCTCCTAGAATTAATTTTAACATGCATCTGGCTGATGCCCTAGCAATTACAGATTGATAAACTCCTAATGAAAATCAGTAACTCAATTTACATTTTTCATTTCAACCAACTCTTTTACTTTTTATTCTTTCTCTGCATGGACTTGAATTGGATTTTAGTGCTTGTACTTCTATTTCTTTATCTACTCCTTTTTTTCTTCCATTAGTATTCTGGATCTTTCATTCCTGACTTGTTTATACCAAAGTGTGTACCAATTACAAGAGGAACAGCATAATAGGGCCATTACCAATCTAATGTGAAGATCACAAAGTCTCATTTCATGACTAGACAGCTGCCTTTACATTGACTCCATTCTGCATAATGATTCTACAAAGTTCTTTAAAATTCTCTTACTTCAATGCTCCAAATTATTGTTGTTCATTATTGTAGGTATTAAAAGTTAGCTACTTGTCTGGAGGCAAGGCTAATTAATCTACAAAGCAGAAAACAGATTAGTACTTATCTGACATGGCCTATGGTCGAAATATCAAGTCAAAATTTTACAGATTATAAAAGCATTCTACATCTTCATCTGACTCTTCCAGCATCTCTAAATGTCAACCTCATCTTCCCTATGCTACCTCACTTCGCATCTGTTCTTCATTTCATTAAATCTATTAAGTCTAATTTGTACTATATACTCTTGGGTATGTAATCTCCCATATAATGTGGTCAGCATATCAGGGGAAACATCCTTAAAGACAGCTGGCTCCAACTCTTTCAGTACCTATCAGTCACCAAGAGCTCTTTACCTAGGCACAAATCTGAATATTTTAATAATTCTTTTTCATTTAACTACTCCCTTTCTTTGATCCATCCTTCCTTCCATCACATCATCCTTTTCCTCTTGTCTAGGTAGCTTGTTCTCTGTCTTCACATTTCCAGAATAAATTTACAGTTGTCTTTCACTTTTGTTTCTCATCTGACATTTTAACACAATGACTCTCTCACCCAAATCCTCTTTAGAGTTCTCTGTGATTAAATATAGACAAAAAATTGTTTGCATATTCCAATAAATAGATCCTCAGCCATATCATGATATGCAGGATGCATTTCAATCATGGTTTCCTTGGGCAACCAGTTCAGTGCTGCTTAGTAACTCTGCTGTAAGAGAATCTGGCTCTCCAGAAACGTAGAGAAATGTCACAAGAATGTAGAACGTCCCTTTCTCCTGGAGATTCTGGGTATACCATTATGCAGCTAGCAGCAATGCATAGAATTTCTCTTTTTAAAAGTTATGAGATCTTAATTTAGCTATTATTTGTCAAAAAACAGGCAAACAATATGCTTAAAATAGAATTTAAAAAATGTTATGTGCTAAGCCTACCTAAAGATTTCATAATAAGTGTAACACATTAATTTGTTAACAGAGTTTATTCTTCATGCATAGAAAAGGAGTTTAATAATTCACTGATATTTAATAATCCCATATAATGATACCCTTGGAGAGTCAGTTTTGGTTTTAAGGTAGATATTCTACTGACACATCAATCTATGAATTTGCCTTCAGGATGGGAAATTTAGAATATTTGTTTAAACTCACAATTTGAGAGTTTCTTGCTTCCTGAAGAATGAGGTACAGTAACAGAGTGATATGGGACTTGTCACTTTGTAAATGAATGCTGAGTCTCCAAGGTTAATCCTCCATATAGACATTCAGTTTTCTTACCAGCTTCAGTTATTTAAATATTTGCTGGAAAGATTCTCAATTTTATAGCAAGACTTAGTTGAATATGACCTAGATAGTATCCATTAGTACAATTCTGTGGGAAACCTGACATAACAGAGAAGTCCCAACATTCTGAGTCCCTGAACCCCAAACAAAGGAGTCTGATAAGGAGAAGGAAGGACTTAACTAAGACAAGCACTTTTTACTCAGAGATTTCTAGGAAAGCACAAGAATCCATTTCTACTGAAATCCTCAGCATCACCTTTGCAAGCAAGTGAATTATGTGTATGTAAATACAGTTATATAACAGCTCAGCATGGGTTAAGAGAAAAATAAAAGATGCTCTTATATAAAAGGGGTTCTTGAAGATTTAACATTAAATACTCTGCACCTGACTTTTGACCTGAGTGTCATGATAGAATGAACTGGTTGTCTTGTGTGAGTCTGAGTGGTTTCTGTAGAAATTCTCAACCTCTCTAGCAGCAACTCATCTTATTACTGCATGGGTATATATTCCTTGTAGCAGCTCCCTTTCCCCTGTCCTTCCCTCCAGTGAGAGTGCCTTGCTGTCCATGAGGTTAAATTTATCAAGATGTTCCAATTTTTCATCTTTTAAGACTGAGTACAAGCTAGTGCATTTGGACAAGGAGCAATAGCAGAGGTGTGTGTGTGGCTTTGTGGTGGTTTGAATATGCTTGGCCCAGGGGTTAGCACTATTTGGAGGTATAGTCTTGTTGGAGTAGGTATACCAATGTGGGCAAAGGCTTTAAGACCCTTCTCCTAGATGCCTGACAGCCTTATGATAGCAGCCTTTAGATGAAGATTTAAGACTCTCTGCTCCTGCACTATGCCTGACTGGATGCTTCCTTGTTTCTGACTTGATGATAATAAACTGAACCAATGAACTTGTGAGACAGCCTCAATTAAATGTTGCCCTTTATAAAACTTACCTTGGTCATGGTGTCTCTTAACAGCAGTAAAACTCTAAGACAAAAGTTGGTACCAGGGTCTGGTGTATTGCTGTGATATGGCTTGACCATACTTTTGTTTGGAAGATGTGGATTCAGAAACTTTGGATTTGGAAAACAGAGAGATGCTTTAAATTGGGCTTAATGGGTATCCTTGTAGGAATATATAAGATTTTGTTTCTGAGAGTGATTTGAATTACGCAGACCTGGCCCAAGAGGTTTCAATGGAGAATTTCATATGTGGCCTAGAGACTTCTTATGGTATTTCGGTGAAGAATGAGAATGCTTCTTGCCCTTCTCTGAAGAGTCTGCCTGAGGCTAAGATGAAGAGACTCAGATTAATTGCATTGCCAGAGGAAGTCTCAGAAATGCCCATCATAGACTTTGGGCAGACGGAGAGAATCCCTACGGCCATATTCGCTGTCTGCCGGGGCAGAAGAGCTTTACTAGGTACTGTATCACCGCGAGCTTTAGATCTCTGGGGGTGCAAACCGCCAGGGGTCTGCCTGCACCCAAGAACTGAGCACATAGGTGGTTCGTCTGCCAGTCTGCTGGGCGTGGGGCCTGTGTCCTGACTGGAGAGCAGCAGAAGAAGAGAAGCCCCACGGCCATATTCCCTGCCTGCCTGGGCAGAAAATCATCACTAGGTACAGTATCACCTGAGCTTAAGATCTCTGCGGGTACAAATCTCCAGGGGTCTGCCTGCGCCCAGGACCTGAGAACATAGGCAGTTTATCTGCAAGCCTGGAGGTCATGGGGCCCGTGTACTACGTGAGAATCAACAGAGGGAGTGACCCCCACACACACACCATCTTTGCTCCATAACAGAGCAGTCTGTGAGAACACCTGGTTCACCTTGACAACTCAAGTATAACATTTCTTGAGGCAAGACTGAGCAGGGTTCCAAAGGCACAAAAGAAGAAGGCAGCATATCAGTAATCTGTGCCAGAGGAAACCCACTCATCCAGTGTCTCGGAAATAGCCGTAAAGGTCCACAGTAGGTTGAAGCAACAGCCAGTGACAATAAGACCATCTAACACCAGTGAGAACTAGATAGCTAAAGGCAAGCATAGGAACGTTACTAACAGAAACCAAGGCATTATGGCAGCATCTGAACCCAATTCTCCAACAATAACGAGTACTGGATACCCCAACACACCAGAAAAACAAGAGTTGAATTTAAAAGCACTGGTAAGGATGCTGTTATAGGAACACATGAAGGAAATAAATAAATCTCTTTTTTTTATTGTTATTTTTTTATTCGATATAATTTATTTACATTTCAAATGATTTCCCCTTTTCTAGCCCCCCCCCCACTCCCTGAAAGTCCCGTAAGCCCCCTTCTCTTCCCCTGTCCTCCCTCCCACCCCTTCCCAGTTCCCCGTTCTGGTTTTGCCAAATACTGTTTCACTGAGTCTTTCCAGAACCAGGGACCACTCCTGCTTTCTTCTTGTATCTCATTTGATGTGTGGATTATGTTTTGGGAATTCCAGTTTTCTAGGTTAATAACCACTTATTAGTGAGTGCATACCATGATTCACCTTTTGAGTCTGGGTTACCTCACTTAGTATGATGTTCTCTAGCTCCATCCATTTGCCTAAGAATTTCATGAATTCATTGTTTCTAATGGCTGAATAGTACTCCATTGTGTAGATATACCACATTTTTTGCATCCACTCTTTTGTTGAGGGATACCTGGGTTCTTTCCAGCATCTGGCAATTATAAATAGGGCTACTATGAACATAGTAGAGCATGTATCCTTATTACATGGTGGGGAATCCTCTGGGTATATGCCCAGGAGTGGTATAGCAGGATCTTCTGGAAGTGAGGTGCCCAGTTTTCGGAGGAACCGCCAGACTGCTTTCCAGAGTGGTTGTACCAATTTGCAACCCCACCAGCAGTGGAGGAGTGTTCCTCTTTCTCCGCACCCTCTCCAACACCTGCTGTCTCCTGAATTTTTAATCTTAGCCATTCTGACTGGTGTAAGATGAAATCTTAGGGTTGTTTTGATTTGCATTTCCCTAATGACTAATGAAGTTGAGCATTTTTTAAGATGCTTCTCTGCCATCCGAAGTTCTTCAGGTGAGAATTCCTTGTTTAACTCTGTACCCCATTTTTTAATAGGGTTGTTCGGTTTTCTGGAGTCTAACTTCTTGAGTTCTTTATATATATTGGATATTAGCCCTCTATCTGAGCTCCTACAGCTGATAAACAACTTCAGCAAAGTGGCAGGTTATAAAGTCAACTCAAGCAAATCAGTGGCCTTCCTATACTCAAAGGATAAGCAGGCTGAGAAAGAAATTAGGGAAATGACCCCCTTCACAATAGCCACAAACAGTATAAAGTATCTTGGGGTGACTCTTACCAAACATGTGAAAGATCTGTATGACAAGAACTTCAAGACTCTGAAGAAGGAAATGGAAGAAGACCTCAAAAAATGGGAAAACCTCCCATGCTCATGGATCGGTAGAATCAATATAGTTAAAATGGCCATTTTGCCTAAAGCACTATACAGATTCAATGCAATACCCATCAAAATCCCAACTCATTTCTTCACAGAGTTAGAAAGAGCAATTATCAAATTCATCTGGAACAACAAAAAACCCAGGATAGCTAAAACTATTCTCAGCAACAAAAGAAAATCTGGGGGAATCAGTATCCCTGACCTCAAGCAATACTACAGAGCAATAGTGTTAAAAACTGCATGGTATTGGTACAGTGACAGGCAGGAGGATCAATGGAACAGGATTGAAGATCCAGAAATGAACCCACACACCTATGGCCACTTGATCCTCGACAAAGAGGCTGAAAACATCCACTTGAAAAAAGATAGCCTTTTC
Organism: Apodemus sylvaticus; assembly: GCF_947179515.1. Classification (NCBI taxonomy): domain Eukaryota; kingdom Metazoa; phylum Chordata; class Mammalia; order Rodentia; family Muridae; genus Apodemus; species Apodemus sylvaticus. Next base: position 11,906,499 of record NC_067486.1, on the reverse strand, counting down.
AACAAATGGTGCTGGTTCAACTGGAGGTCAGCATGCAGAAGAATGCGAATTGATCCATCCTTGTCTCCTTGTACTAAGCTCAAATCCAAATGGATCAAGGACCTCCACAGCCAGACACTCTGAAGCTAATAGAAAAGAAACTGGGGAAGACCCTTGAGGACATCGGTACAGGGAGAAAGTTTCTGAACAGAACACCAATAGCGTATGCTCTAAGAGCAAGAATTGACAAATGGGACCTCATAAGGTTACAGAGTTTCTGTAAGGCAAAGGACACCATCAAGAGGACAGATCGGCAACCAACAAATTGGGAAAAGATCTTCACCAATCCTACATCAGATAAATAAATCTCTTAAAGAAATTCAGGAGAAAAATGATCAAAAGCTAGAAGCCCTTACAAGGGAAACACAAAAAAATCACTTAAAGAAATTCAGGACAATATGGGTCAGAAGTTTGTAGCCAATAAGGAGGAAATGCAAAAATCACTTAAAGAAATACAGGAGAACTTTGATCAACAGGCAGAAGTCATGAAAGAGAAAACACAAAAATCTCTCAAAGAATTAGAGGAAAACACAAACAAGCAAATGACGGAAGTGAGCAAAAACTTCCAGGATCTAAAAACAGAAGTAGAAACAACTAAGAAATGCCCATCATAGACTTTGTTCTCTGGTTAAGTCTCATGAAGAACATTTTGAACAAATGTAGCAAGCTGAGAAAGGAAAAATAAAAATTATATAGTTTGAGTATTAAATGGATACCAGGAAGTGAAATGGAGCTGACTCCTGTATTCAAGGATATTAAATTGAATTAAGGGAGTAATTAATTATCTTGGGGCAAGATCCCACCCAGCTAAATTTAGGTCCAGACATTGTAGTCCAAGCCTTTAATTCCAGGAGTCAAAGACAAGCAGATCGCTGAGTTCAAGGCCAGTCTAGGACAGAGCACGTTCTAGGTGAAATGAAACTTAAATCTAGGCTTGGTGGACCACACCTTCCATCTCATTGCTTAGGAGACAGGCTAGAAGGTCTCTGAGTTCAAAGTCAGTCTACAAAGCAAATTCCAGGATAGCCAAGCTTAGGCAGTGAAGGAGTTGGAAATAGAAAGCTGGTGATAATGTAATAGAACCAGAGGACCATGTTCCAGCTCCAACAAGCAGCAGAACTTAGCAGCTTTGGCCATGCAGCTCTGGCTTTGGAGTCCAGAATAGAAAGAACTATTGATCCTGATTTAGCTGGAGCTAAGAGATCAGTGGTGATTAAGAAGCAACCAGCCCAGCTTCACTGAGGTAAAATCTTCTGTGAAGTTTTAATGAGAGCACAAAGAAGCTGTGTTCCAAAGATAGCCAAGGTTGTACTTCCTGCAGCAGTTGCATTTGGTAATGTGTAAGAGTCACCCAGGTGATACCAGTTTTGAAGGCATGAAGGGGTCATGAAAAGCAGCTGAGGCTTGGCACTGTAAGAAGCTGTGGAAGGCCATGGGTTACAGTTGACAGCCCTGGACTGGCCTCAGTTGCAGTTGACAGCACTGGACTGCAGGGGTAATGCAAAGGAGTTGGGTTTTGGCACCATGTAGAGGGCCTATGGAGAGGCTATTGGTTAAGCCTAGTCACAAGGGAAGACCTCAGCATATTGGAGATGCCAGTACCATGGGAAGATCACCAAGAAAGGCAGCAGCAGTGGAGTGGATCAACCTATACTACAGAGGACAGAGCTGGAAAAGTAATGCCAGCTTTTTGGAGGAGCCTGTAAGGTCATGTGTGGATCCCAGACATTGGAACAAGAAACTGTAATGGTGATGTTGCCTTGGGGGACCCAGGATATTTGAGATGACAGAGCTGTGGACTGTCTGCTGAGGAAAGCTGCTAGCAGGGAGTGGAACAAGACAAGAAAAAAGAAATTTGCTGAAGTCAACAAAGATGAAAAATGAGTTGGACATCTGAAAACCACATTGATATCAGACATGGATATGCAGATCTTGGAGTTTGCCCCGCTGGTTTTCTGTCTTGTTTTGAGGATTATAGTTAACTTATTGGAGGTATCTCAGAAGAGACTTTGGACTTTGGACTTTTAACATTGTTGAAACTGCTATAGAGTATGGGTACTTCTTTTTGTTGTTGTTGTTTTTTATGTTCTATATTCTTTGTTTACATTCCAAATGATTTCCCCTTTCCCAGTTCCCCCCTCCTCATAAGTACCATAAGCCTTCTTCCCTCTGCTCATTCCCCAATCAACCCCCCTCACAGTTCTCTCTTCTGGTAATCCCCCATATTGCTGCATCAAGCCTTTCTAGGACCAGGGCCCTCTCCTTCCTTCTTCTTGGGAATCATTTGATATGTGAATTGTGTCTTGGGTATTCAGAACTTCTGGGCTAATATCTACTTATCAGTGATTACATTCCAGGTATGTTCTTTTGTGATTGAGTTACATCACTTAGGATATTTTCCAGTTCCAACCATTTGACTCAGAATTTCATGAATTCATTGTTTTTAATTGCTGAGTAGTATTCTATTGTGTAAATATACCACATTTTTCTGTATCCATTCCTCCATTGAGGGACATCTGGGTTCTTTTCAGCTTCTGGCTATTATAAATAAGGCTGCTAAGAACATAGTGGAGCATGTGTCCTTATTTCATGCCAGGGAATCCTCTGGGTATATACCCAGGAGTGGTATAACAGAGTCCTCCGGAAGTGTCATGCCTAGTTGTCCCTTTCCCCTACAGCATTGAGCTGGGCTTTTAGCCCATTCGGACAGCCTGTGACATTCCTGGCCACCAGCCCAACCCCCCATGGGCCTTCTGCTTGTGTTATCCCTGGCCTTTGTTCTTCTGAGAACAATACAGCTACTTTCATCTGGAAGTCAAGGCAACCTCAGGGCAGTCTCACCTGGAAACATCCTGGACCTGTTAGACATGAAGTCCTTTAATCCCAGCAGGCAACCCACTGAGAGAGGAGCCAATGAGTTCTCAGATCTCTCCTTGAAGTCTGGGGGCAGGGTTTCATTCTAAAGTCTATATATTGACTAAATATTATTAAAGCTTAGGTTGTGATCAGCTAATGTCCTCCTGACTCATTTCTCTTTGTCGCCTCCCCATATATCCCCAGAATTCTCTTTCAGGTCTACAGTTAACCTGTAGCTGCTGGCAGCAACACCCACCTTTCTGAGGAACCACCAGACTGATTTCCAGAGTGGTTGTACCAGCTTGCAATCCCACCACCAGTGGAGGAGTGTTCCTCTTTCTCCACATCCTTGCCAACACCTGTTGTATCCTGAGTTTTTAATCTTAGCCATTCTGACTGGTGTGAGGTGAAATCTCAGGGTTGTTCTGATTTGCAATTTCCTAATAATTAATGATGTTGAACATTTCTTAAGGTGCTTCTCAGCCATTAGAAGTTCTTCAGGAAAATTCTTTGTTTAGCTCTGTACCACATTTTTAATAGGGTTATTTGGCTCTCTGAAGTCTAACTTCTTGAGTTCTCTGTATATCTTGGATATTAGCCCTCTGTCCAATGTAGGGTTGGTGAAGATCTTTTCCCAATTTGTTGGATGCCATTTTGTTCTTTTGACAGTGTCCTTTACTTTACAGAAACTTTGTAATTTTGTGAGATTCCATTTGCCAATTCTTGATCTTAGAGCATAAGCTATTGGTGTTTCGTTCAGGAAATTTCCCCTTGTGCCCATGTCCTCAATGCTTTTCCCCAGTTTCTTTTCTATTAGTTTCAGTGTGTCTGGTTTTATGTGGAGGTCCTTGATTCACTTGGAGTTGAGCTTAGTACAAGGAGATAAAAATAGATAGATTTGCATTCTTCTGCATGCTGACCTTCAGTTGAACCAGTACCATTTGTTGAAAAGGCTTTTTTCCACTGGATGGTTTTAGCTGTCAAGGGACCATAGGTGTATGGGTTCATTTTTGGGTCTTCAATTCTATCCATTGATCCACCTGTCTGTCACTGTACCAATACTATGCAGTTTTTAAACACTATTGCTCTGTAGTACTGCTTGAGGTCTGGGATACTTATTCCCCCCCAAAGTTCTTTTACTGTTGAGAATAGTTTTAGCTATCCTGGGTTTTTTCTTATTCCAAATGAATTTGAGAATTGCTTTCTACCTCTATGAAGAAGTGAGTTGGGATTTTGATGGGGATTGCACTGAATCCGTATATTGCTTTTGGCAAGATGGCCATTTTTACTATATTAATCCTCTCAATCCATGAGCATGAAAGATTTTCCCATTTTCTGAGGTCTTCTTTAATTTACTTCTTCAGAGACCTGAAGTTCTTGTCACACAGATCTTTCACTTGCTTGGTTAGAGTCACCCCAAGATACTTTACATTGTTAGTGGTTATTGAGAAGGGTGTCATTTCCCTAATTTCTTTCTCAACCTGCTTATCTTTTGAGTATAGGAAGGCTACTATGGTGCTTGAGTTGATTTTATAACTGGCCACTTTGCTGAAGTTGTTTATTAGGTGTAGGAGTTCTCTGGTGGAGTTTTTTTGGGTCACTTAAGTATACTATCTTATCATCTGCAGCAAAAAGAAGCTAATTCACCCAAGAGGAGTAGAAGACAGGAAATCATCAAACTCAAGGCTAAAACCAATCAAGTAGAAACAAAGAAAACCATACAAAGAATAAACAAAACCAGGAACTGGTTCTTTGAAAAAATCAACAAGATAGATGAACCCTTGGCCAGACTAACCAAAGGGCACAGAGACAGTATCCAAATTAACAAAATTAGAGATGAAAAGGGAGATGTAACAACAGAAATTGAGGAAATTCAAGAAATCATCAGATCCTACTACAAAATCCTATACTCAACAGGACTAGAAAATGTGGAGAAAATGGACAAATTCCTAGACAAATACCAAAATTAAATCAGGATCAAATAGGTCATCTAAACAGTCCCATAAACCCTAAAGAAATAGAAGTGGTCATAGAAAGTCTTGCAACCAAAAAAAGCACAGGACCAGATGGTTTTAGTGTAGAATTCTATCAGACCCTCAGAGAACACCTAACACCAATACTCTTCAAATTATTCCACAAAATAGAAACAGAAGGAACACTACCCAACTCGTTCTAAGAAGCCACAGTTACACTGATACCAAATCCACACAAAGATCTAACAAAAAAGGAGAACTACTGGCCAATATCCCTTATGAATATCATTGCAAAAATACTCAATAAAATTCTTGCCAATCCAAGAACACATCAAAATGATCATTCAGCATGATCAAGTAGGCTTCATCCTAGGGATGCAGGGATGGTTCAATATATGGAAATCCATCAATGCAATCCATTACAAAAACAAACTCAAAGAAAAAACCACATGGTCATTTTATTAGATGCTGAAAAGGCATTTGACAAAATTCAGCATCCTTTCATGCTAAGTCTTACAAAGAACAGAAATTCAAGGCCCATACCTAAACATAGTTAAAGCAATATACAGCAAACCAGTAGCCGACATCAAACCAAATGGAGAGAAACTTGAAGCAATCCCACTAAAATCAGGGAATAGACAAGGCTCTCTCTCCATATCTTTTCAATATAGTACTTGAAGTTCTGGCTAGAGCAATTAGACAATATAAGGAGGTCAAAGGGATACAAATTGGAAAGAAATATGGGTACTTTTGAAGTTAGACTTAGTGTATTTTTGCTTTATGCTATATTTAGGTATATGGCGCCCAGAGAATCATATGTTTGAACATGCTTATGGGAGCCAAGGAATGGAATGTGATGGTTTACATATGCTTAGTCCAGGGAATGGCACTATTTGGAGGTGTGACATTGTTGGAGTAGGTGTGTCAATGTGGGTGTGGGCTTTAAGACCCTTCTTCTAACTGCCTGACAGTCGGTATTTTGCTAGCAACCTTTAGATAAAGATGTAAAACTCTCAGCTCCTCCTGCACTATGCCTGCATGGATGCTGCCGTGTTCTTGCCTTAATGATACTGGACTGAACTTCTGAATCTGTAAGCCAGCCTCAATTAAAGGTTGTCCTTTGTAAGACTTGCATTGGTCATGGTATCTGTTCACAGCTGTAAAACCCTCAGATAGGCTTCCTTTTTACTACTGTGAATAAGGACCCTCTTGTGCTTCTTTAAGACGTGTTCTCCCTAGTAAATGAGTGAACACTTGGTCAAGACAGATCATTGACATGAGTCAGAGAATAATTAGCTGTTCATTTACAAGTAATCTTATTCTCTTTTCGATCCTAGAAACAGTTGGATTCCAGTAACTTGTAAACTCATTTTTTATTTATTGCTTCAGTTTTGCTTACCTTTTATTAACTAACATGAGAATTTGATGTAGTTGTATTTGTTCATGTATCTCCGATTCACCATTTTTGGCCAAGAGCATAGCATGTTATATGAATTTATTCCTAATGCATTGAGTTTTTGTTTTGTATTTTTGTTTTTTCATGTGCTGTCTCATTTTGATTTTCTAGAACAAATACCAGCACCATTGTAAGATCTCAACACTGATTTCTGTGGCTCCTGGAAAAGCTGAGACAATGTTTCTTTAGGATATTTCCCAAGAGTGGAATGACATACAGTAGAGTCTTCTCATTCACAGTTTCACAAATGATGTCAAATTCCCTTTAAAAATGTTTGTGAACTTATAATAGCCAGAAGCTGGAAAGATCCCAGGTATCCATCAACAGAAGAATGGATGCAAAAAATGTGGTATATATACACAATGGAGTACTATGCAGCCATTAGAAACAATGAATTCATGAAATTCTTAGGCAAATGGATGGAACTGGAGAACATCTTACTAAGTGAGGTAACCCAGTCTCAAAAGATCAATCATGGTATGCACTCACTAATAAGTGGATATTAGCCTGGAAAACTGTAATACCCAAAACATAATCCACACATCAAATGAGGTACAAGAAGAACGGAGGAGTGGCCCCTGGTTCTGGAAAGACTCAGTGTAGCAATATAAGACAAAACCAGAACAAGGAAGTGGGAAGGGATGGGTGGGAGAACAGGAGGAGGGAAGGGGGCTTATGTGACTTTCGGGGAGTGGAGGACCAGAAAAGGCGAAATCATTTGAAATGTAAATAAAAAATATATCGAATAAAATTAAAATTAAAAAAAAAATGTTTGTGAACTGCCTGCCTGTTTGAGCTCCCACTATACTTTATGCTTATCCAAATTTCGTGTTTAGGAACTTTTTACTTTTAACCTGGTGAATGTTAAATGGTGTCTCTTTGTGACTTTAATTGGACTTTCCCTTACAAAGGACATTCAAAAGTTTATGTTATGAGTGATTCATGGAAATGATCACTTCTGGATATTACCAATAATTTCATTAAGCTACAGAAGTGTGGGAATTTTCAGCCCTGAATAATATTGACTTTATAGACTATGTTTGTTGCTACATTATGAATTGTTGCTTCATAGTCTTTAGGGTATGCTGTTAACTGACACACAGAAAATTAGTATTTAGCTTATCTACTTATTCTTTTTCAAATAAATGTTTGTTTGATGTTCTTTGTTATTCTTTGATATGGTATGTGTGGGATGAATTGGTATGTGTGATAAATTGATATGTGTTTAAATTATATCTATACCCAATGGATGTCCCAACTCCTCTAAGGACTGCCATCCCTCTCATGATTCCATATTCCCTTCTTTTTAAACACTTCTTTTTTTAAAAAATGATTTACTAAGTTCAGTTAGCATTACACATATGAAGAGGTATGTAGGCTCATCCACTGAAGTGTGGACAACTTACTATGTGCTCTTCCCCTGAACAACCCTAAACATGCTGCTGTAAGCACCAATAAATAAATAAATAAATAAATAAATAAATAAATAAAAATTTAAAAAAACTTCCAGTTTTATATTATCATAGTTTACCACCTTGTCATAATTGGGCAACAGATACAAAATGAATGTGAAAACTTTTAAAATACTTGCCAAAAAGCTGTAAAATGATATAGCTTGGATGTCTACTTCCATTATTGTTATTATTTGAGATATTGAAAGAGGAAATTCAAAATAAAATAGACACTTGGGGAACCAAATCTCAAATGTCAATTTTGTCTTAGAGTTTAAAGGTTGAGCCAATCTGCTAGTAAGAATTTAAAACATGTTGGCAAAGTAGAGCAAAAACTCACTTCTTATATACTTCAATGGAAAGGTAGATAGTAGGAACACTATGAAGACAGCTTGGTGATTTCATTGAAGAAATTACAGTAATATTAGTATACTGCTTACTAATTATATAATCTTGGAAATAATTAAGATTTTTTTCAGCTACAATGAGTTTCTTCATTTAATACCTTTTACAGATCTGTGAAAATCAAAAGGAAACTGGTTTTATAACTATCCACATTTTTACATTCCTATAACACATGCTGTGGTTGGTACTGAACAATATTATCATTATTTAAAATGCCAAGAGATACTTTAGTGAGTTTATTAACCTTATAGTACATATATACTTGGAAATAAAATATTTTGTATACTTTTTGAACTGTATGTCATAAAATAAATAGAAGTCCACTAAAGAAGTTACACATGTTAGGGTTTTAACATTTGTTAGGTGATCTAACTAATTTTGTTTCACTATCCAGGCTTTGGGCTAAGACTATACCTTGTGCATTGCATGAATATTTTCCTTAAAGAATCTAATACTTAAAAATAGAATTTTATATTCAGGACACATGCCAGCCCACAAGCCTCAACTATGCTCACATTGAAAAACAATGCTGTACACCTCATACCAGCAAAAATGTCCACATATTCATGTAGAGATTCTGATTGGATGCTAGCAGTCAGACCACACAGTACCATGCCACTGGCATAATTTACTACTATAAACTTGGCAAAGGCACTGTAGGTGGTTATACACGGGAAGAGCCACATCCCTCCTTTCCTTTCTCTTTTATTACCTCACTTTTTTGGCCTTCATGGCTATACTTATGACATTTATATACATTGGTAACACTCTATGCTCAAGCAAAGGCTAACAGCAGCATCGTTCATGAATGCCCAAAGAAGGAATCCATGCATTTTCCTGCAAACCTAGTTAGCATTCTATGCTGGAGAGGTCATAAACTCTAGAGGCAAACATACTACTGAGATTTTACTGTAACAATATGTTTTCTAATTGTATCACCCTTCTCTTTACACATCCATGTAAGTATAGCTTTCATCTTTCATCAAAGAAACATCTTTTGGCCATGGGTATTGACTATTGGGGAGATCTAAAATGTATCCAAATGCTTGAAATGAGTGTATGTATGATGTGCAACTCTGACTAACATATCTACAATACAACTCTACTTCTAAATAGTAACTTGCTACAGTATGTGAAGTTTAATCACTAACAGAGTATTAGTGAGTAGCAAGTGTGATAACTATAGAGTGAATCGTTTTATAACATTTATATTATAGCACCGTTCAGCTTATTTCCTCAACATTTATAATATGTGCCTACTTTTAATTTAATGGCCAAGAAAAGTCTCAGAACACAGGATAGAAGATTGTAAGAACCACAGGACTTCAATGCCTGTTGTAGATAGTATATTCTATGCAGAGCAGGGAAACTGAACCCATAAAAACCTCAACAATATGGTTCTCAAACAGGAGCTGCACACTGGCAAGTTGTTCTGCTGACATAGAGAAAGTAAATTTTTATGAGGACCCATCCCTAGATAAAGAGCTACAAAGCATTAATGGCTACAGATTGAGGAAGTATAAGTTTTCTTCAGGGACAAGTGCCCTGGTAGGTCAGCCCTAAACATATCTACATACAAGTAACTGTAAATATGTCTAGTAGATAATATATACAAATAATCAAGCACCTACTAAAATAATTAAAGAAGAGGTCATGAATTTGAGAAGAAGTAGGGATCAGGGAAAGAGTTGAAATGAGAAAAAGAAAGATGGAAAAATATAAATATACTATTCATTTATGAAATATTGAATGTTTTAAAATTAAGTTAAAGAATACTAAGAGGAAATGGATATGCTTTCTTCATTGTCCTATTGCTATGCACAATGAATAAAAATTAAACTTCTCATAAAATCTAATACATTACAGCATGATATCCATTGCCATCATTAAAGATTTCATTAATCTTAAAGTCTATTGGACTTTTGAATGTCTGAAAGAAAACACAATTGGTTTTTCACTGTGGCTTTAATCTGAGTCCGATTTCTTCACAACAGTTTGTTGGAAATTGTATACAGTAGTTAGTGTAAAGTCAGTCCCCACTCTTCATTCAGGAGTGAGTATTAGAGTGACGCATGTGGCCTCAGGATGTCTCCTTGAACAAAAGTGCCAATTCCAGTCTCTTGATACGCCCTGTTGCCAGTCACGGCATGCCACTATGCTTGGTTGATGGTTTCCTTTTCACTTACCAGCAGCTTACCTCAAATAATAACCATTGTCACGGATGACTACCCTTGAAACCTTGTTTAAGGAAACTCACATGACGTGATAAGCATTAGGAAAAGTACACAAAAAAGTCAGTGTTCTAGAAGATTCCCCTGGTCTGCCTTTTCATATAAAAAGTAATTTTAGCACATGTCATCATGATCAGCACATCCAAGAGTGTGATGGACAAGAAGTTATGCACACGTCCACAAACATCTTAGTGATGTGCTCATTGCTCAGATGTTGATAAAAGGAATACTAATGGGAGCTATCTTCAAAACAAATCCTAGGTTTTATTTTATTCTAAGAACTCATAAAACAAATAAAGTTATATTTAAGAGAAACCAGGCTACACTGGAAAAACATATCATTTTAAATGACTTCAGAACAAATAGTCTCATAACTAGTGCCTCACCTCAGTGTTTCTATTGCTATGATAAATACCATGTCCAAAAGCACCCTAGGGAGGAAAGTACTTGTTTCATCATACTCCATCACTGAGGGAAGGAAAGACTGAACTACAGGCAGGAACTGATACAGAGGCCACAGAGGTATGATGCTTATTGGCATGCTCTTCATGTCTTGTACAGCCTGTTGTATTATACAACCCACAACCACCTGCCCAGGTATGGCACCATCCACAATGAGCTGGACCCTTCCAGGTCAATCTTTAATCAAGAAAATACTCCACACATTTATCTACATGCCAGTGTTAGGGAGGGATTTTCTTAATAAAAATTTTCTCCTCTCAGATGGTTCTAGCATGTGTCAAATTGACAAAAATCTAGTTAGTACAATTAGAATTAAGTTTTCAAAATATTCTAACCAGACTGTCTGGTAGCATTATATAATAAAAGAATCAAATAATTGAAGGTGTTTTAGGTAGCATTTGAAAATTGATGAAGACATAAGGTTTATTCCCACTGGGGAAAAAGTTATAATTTCAATGGAGATACCCCGTTTAGTATTAATCATTCCAAGGTCTCTAACGTTCTACATATAGTCTAGCTATGGGTCCCTTTGTACACATGTATTGAAGGAGAAAGCTTCTCTGATGATACTTCAGCAAGACACTGATCTTGCTACACTGAGCATAACAGAATGTCACTAGGGGCCATTATATGAGTATGTGCCCTTAGTAGAACGATAGTATTTTTAAAAAGATCTATGGCAATGTTCCCAGGGTCTAGACCACCAAACAAGGAAGGTACAGAGAGGGACCCATGGCTCCAGAGACATAGGTAGCAGTGAATGGCCTTGTCTGACATCAATGGGAGGGGAGGACATCAGTATTGTGAAGGTTTGATGCCCCAGAGTAGGAAAATGCTGGAGGGGTGGAGTAAGAGATGGCGGGGGGGGGGGGGTGAGTGAGGAACACTCTCATAGAGATAAGGGGGAGGGAGAAGATGGAGGTTGTGAAATGACAGTTTGTGGAGGGGTGACCGGGAAGTGGGATATCATTTGAGATGTAAACGAATGGAATGATTAATAAAAAAGAAAAAAATAGCAGAAATATTTGAAAATATTCCAGGTATAATAAATGCTTGATGTCTAGAAATGATAAAAAATAAAAAAGATCTATAACATATTTAGTCTCAGGTTCTTGGCCACCCAAGTAATGTTAGACCTGGATTCCATTTCATAGAGAAGGTTTTCAGTCCACCAAATATTGGTTGCTTCTTCCCACCAGCTTTGAACTACTGTTGCACAATAGTTAGAGGGAATGGTGGATACCAGGAAAATATGGCCTTCTAAACACTGCAGGTCACCACACGTATGAACTCAGAGAATGCAGCAGCATGCAAAGGGACTGTATGGGTCTGGACCAAATGTGGTCCCAGTGAGAAGAGTAGAGGACCAAAGCCCCCACTCACTAAGCAAGATGCTATTCCTTACTGATAAGAGATCACAAATGGAAAATTAGTTTCTCCACCAGAATTTCAGTGGCTATACAAACCACTCTTAAGGGCAGACCTCTGCTCGGCAATATATGGCCAACACGAAATGGACTCGATGGCACTGTTGAAGGAATATATGACATTCAGTGTAGTAACATAGATAAAACACTATTTCTAGTGACCCTTTCAAAGTTATGAACTCACAGTTTAGCTGGCTATGTAGTATTTTACATAATTCAGTCAGATAATCTGAAAGCATATCTTTCTCTAATTATCTTTCCTGACAATGATTTACCCTTAATTATGGTTTAATCATATACTACAATTTTTTTTTATTTTTTTTAGATTACAATATAATTGCAACATTCGTCTCTCAAATCTTCCCATAGACTACCGCATGCACTCCTAATCCAGGCCCTCTGTATTCGATACTTATCATTGCATGCATAGAGAAGAGAGTGAGGTAAATACAGAAGGAGCAAGGAGGGTAAAAAAATAACAAAAATAAGGTTTTGGAATGCCATAAGGAATCATACTATTGACTATTTACCCAAGATAAAAACCATAGTACGTGTAATTCTCTGTATGCATACTTTAAACATATAAACACACATAGATACATATACATACACAAATAAAGATACATATTACATATCTACACATTTATAAACCTACAATCTACACATCTGCACACACACACACACACACACACACACACATACGCACACGCACACAAACACATATATAGGTTGAGGGTGTTTGGCTCCCACTAAGAACCAAAGTCCATCTAAAGAAATCCAATATCAAACATGAGAAACTCTCTTTTAGCTGTTAGGCAGGACTGTTGAGACTACCCCAAATATACAAGCTAGTGCTGCTGGCCTTGGCTACCCTCAAACCTGGAAGAAAAATTCCTGCCCTGAGCTCAGGCTATTATGAACTCCCCCTCCCTGGCCTCTGATCTTTGGCTAATCTAATGCCTTCTCCCTGAGCTTTAGCTTTCACAGCATCAGGAGGCATCCTACAAGCTTCTGAAGAGGATGAAAACCTGAGTCCTACCCAAGTGTTCAGCTTTTGTGAACATGTACTCCAGCTTTCAGAACAATACTGAGAGTTGATTTGGTATCATTAGATCTTCCTTTGGACATCTATATTTAAATAACTTTTATGGATGGTGCAGCTTCAATGACTACACCTGAACATGTTCTCTTTAAGGATGGAGATTGAAAATGTCTGAGTTTGGGCTATTTCTGTCTCTTTTCTTCTTTGTACACAATCCCTGACTTTTCTCCATTACTTCAGAGAGCATGTAGCTTTCTGTAATTTTGTTTCAAACATGTTAAAAAAAAGTTTGCCTATAGTTGTATGGAAATTTGAGAATATGTGTGTTGGCACTTGGGCTGTTAGTATAGAAACTCTGATAGGTAGCTTAGCTACTGATAGTGTTTTGTCTAAGACGTTTTCCAAGTGGAAGATCAACACTTCACATGGGTAAGCTAACCTGTCTAGCTGTGAGCAGAAGATCATTCTGAAGTCCATTCTGGAGTCTTGACATGCAGCACAACCATTTATTTTTTTCAAAATATCTCTCTTCACAAATCATAACACTACACACTGGGTATACTAGTCAGCTCACTCTCAGGCCACATAGATGTTTTATTCTACGTGCTAATACTCCATTGCTTTCTTGTTCTGTGGGCCAGTTTTTTTCTGTTCATATAGCTTTGGTAGCAGAGGCCCACAGTTGTCTCCCTTGCTGTGAAATCTGCAGACTATGGAAGTAGCCACCACACTGGTGAGAATTTGTATTGTAAAATCTAGCGATGGATTCTGCTTCACTCTGTGTCCCAAGCCTCTTATTTTCTTCTTCCTTCTGTAGTTACTTAGAAACAACCAAACACCCCATGAAACAAACGCAAAAAAAGAGAATACCAAAAAGAAGTCTCTGGGCCATTACAGATCAAAGAAAAAATGTATATTTTCAAGACCCAGTTTCATATACAGCCCAGGACAGGGTGACAGTGACACCGTCTAGTGACAAAACCATTCAGACAAATTTCTACAAGCTGACCCTTCTTCCTTTGTTCCTTTATTTCTTTCTTCCTTCTTCATGCTGACCTCGGTGGAGGCACCAAGGACTCATCTGGAGTGCCACATATTACCAAAAATGAATAGGCCCCTTTTCTTATTTATGAGCCCTTGTAAATCAGACAGTCTCTTCTTGAGGAAACTGATATGTTGTATTTGTATTTTTAAGAATTTTCTGATCATTATCAAAACTAGGAATTCTGTTGCTTCACTACGAATAACTTCTATGAAGGCTCCACCTTGACCCAACAAAGTGTGGGGTAGTGGGCATCACTTGAGCAGGGGAGGGCATCAGGGAAGACAGGCATTAGGGAAAATTATACAAACTTTCTGCTTCAAAGTAAAAAATCAAATAATCAGAAAATAACATCATATTCAATAGGATAGTTTAATAATTATATTTTAATTAATTATATAAAATATAGTAAAGCTAAAAGTGGAAAACAACATTTTTCAATTTTTTTTAGAAATTCTGGATGAGAAAGTTTGATTTCAATTTTTTATTTCAATTTGCTTGCTAAATAATATTTATAGTTAGAACTACTGAAACATTAAATTAAAAATAATTATACAGCATTAAATAGCCTATACTTTCTTACAAGTAAAAAATAAAGTTATTTAAAAGAATTTATTGTTAAACGTAAAAATTATGTAAATTAAAGTAGAATAATGGTATCATTTTATTAGTTCTTTTTCACAAATTAATGAAACAATCACATCTGCCATTGATAATCTTTGATTTGAACCAGAGAGACATGTATTAGCATCTTTTCATAACATTTTATACAATTTCATTTTATACTATTTCTCCATGTCACCAGAAAGTAAGGCATTTATTAGAGACAAGAGAACACACACACACACACACACACACACACACACACACACTAATATATCTTTGTATGTCTGAATTATTTTACTTATCACATTCTTTGTGATATTTGGTAAGTCTTTTATAATCTTTAATGAGAGAAAATTTTTAAAATAGCATCCCATCCACTTAATTGTCTTATATAGGTAAAATTGGACATCTATATAATTTATAAAAATATTAAAATAATTGTATTTAAAAACATGTAAATAAAAATTAAGTAGATTTGATACTGATTGGTATTTAAGTATGAACTATTCTGAATTAGTTAGAATAAGAGCAATGGATCTGGAATGCAGAATCACAAGCCTTACAGCCAAAGAAGTAGAGCCAGGGCCTGAGATACTACAACTAGTACAACCTTTGCAGATTTAAATAAATCCTCTCTGAGTCTTGAGAACAGAGTAGTAGCCTCATGTCTATGATGTCTCTCCATTAATAGTTTTCCTACCAAGAAAGTTTGCTGAAGCATAGATTGCAAGACAGATCTTGGGAGACATAAATAATGCATATCTTAGACAAGGCAACAGAATGTGACTAGAGGGGCCTAGAAGAGACAGAAAGTTCAGATGCCTAGCGCAGGATCTGTCCTGCAGGTAGGGGATCATCAAATTTTCCTCACGTAAGAAACAACAGCATCTACTACTGATAAACTTTCAGTGAGTGAGTGAGTGAGTGTCTGAGTGACTGAGTGGAGAGAAAGAGATAGAGACAGAGAGAGACAGAGAAAGAGACAGAGTCACACAGCAAGACTCTAAAGCAGAGAAGGTATTTGAGAAGGTGAAGCCCATCACTTCTTGGCTTTTGGCCCCAATTTATGTTTTAAAATTTAAAGCCATGTCAATGCTTATTGATATAATTTATGTCAATTTAGATAAATATAATCATTGTAATACACACTCAGAATAAAATTAACACGATCGTTTACGTTATTTTTATGTTGGAGTCCTATGTGGATTTCACACATTTCATCTCAGAGGAGCCACATTCCAAGTGGCTGGTGGCTACTTCTAGCTTTTGGATACCATTCCTAATAGTGAGGTGTGCACATGAGCATAGTGAACGTGGCCAGTGGCCATCATGGGGTGTGACAATGAAGCCTCTCTACGAGGAATTACAGAGAGGTTCTGAACCCAGAAATGATGAACTAAAAGGAAAACTATATCAACTCCAGACCTATCAAAAATAAATAAAATGAATCTGGTACAGATGTGACAAAGGTCTAGGGACAGATTCTGAGTTGTGGGAGAAATAAGGTGCTGGCACACCCAAAGAAAACAGGGAGATGAGGAAAGAAGACAGTATGGAAGGAGGGGCTAGTAAGGATGGGGCAGAAAGAGTGAGATGCTGAGGGAGAAGAAAGGAAGGAATACGAAGGAAAAGATCAGATAACCCTACAGACATGAGAATGGGCAGGGAAAGAGAAAGCTACTAATTTTCAGGGATAAAGAGGAATATACGTGTAATAGTAAGCTTCCAAGCATTTAGGTCAAACCCTGAGCCTGTAATGTGATGAGCAGCCAGCTCAGACTTAGTCTTTTTTAAAACAATTGTAATTGTAATGCACAAAACCATTCCTGCATTTAATGTGTATAATTCACCATGACTACGTATGTGTGGGCAGTGTACAGACATTACCATCATCTAATTGATGAGTAATTTTTTCACCTCCAAAAGAAACTCCCCACTGCCCTTCCCCCATTCCTTGTTTCAAGTTAGAGGCAACCTTAATCCATACACATCTCTAGGATTTCCCTCTTCTGGAGATTTTATACAAAAGTACAACACAGTACAAGTAATTTGAATGGATTCTTTGAGGTAAAATCTTCTCAAGGCTTCTCCCAGACATAGTGAATAATGAATCATTATTCATTTATTTTGGATGCAGCACAGTATTCTATGTTATAAACATAAAGGATTTTATTATTTATTGCTAGGTAAAAGCAGCTTCCCTAGAAATACTTATATCATATTCCTATTCGTGAAACAACAGGCGTGCATATGAAATTCCTGTGGAGATGTATGCTTTATGGGCTCTGGCCATGTATTTGGGAATGATTCTTTTGGGCGCAGATGCAATCTCTGTGTTTACTACTTTGCAGAAATGCTGAGTTTTTTGTTTGTTCATTTTCTTTTCTTTTGTTTTGTTTTCTTTTTAAGGATGACTGCTCTGTATTGTGGTCCAAGACACCTTCACTGCATACTTTCCCACTGTGGGAAATGGGCCTAAAGGTCCTTGTCGCTTCCCTATTTACCACTGAGGTGGAAGCTGACAAGGCACTAGAACACAATTTGTGTGTCAATGCCTAATTTTACTCCTGACCTTCATAGGTAAAGGTCAATGGTCAAACTTCATCTTGTTTCTCACTAATTGGTTTGAGATTTTGGAACTACTTGAATGTCACCTCTCATGCTAACCCCACTTCCAGTGCCTGAGAAAGGGGACCATTAAACACAGAATGTTTTTAAAGACAAACTCTTCTTTTATAGGTAGTTTTGCCTAATTGTGCTCTGGAGAACAAATCTTGGTTTTAGAATGCGTTTTTATCAGAATTGATTTATACCGTAACTGTGGTTACTCCTTCACAACGCAAGCATCACTTGAAAGTACAGCTGCAGCTTCCAAAACCTGACTCATCTTCTGTAGACATCCCTCTGTGCACCGAAGAAGTATTCTAAGCATCATAGTTTCCTTCACCTTGTGAGAAACATGGAAAAGCATTCCTTTAAGGTGCTGTTAAGGTGCCAAATAAGGATGTATTAGATCATGGGAACATGGTGAATTTTCATATTCTTAGTCATAGTGAGGAGACATGCCCCAAATGTCTTCTTATGGGAAGTTGTTACCTAGTGCGATTTGACATGAAGCCACAGACGGAATTAGATGATTAATGCAAGAAAATGTGTGAGGGATAAGTTCCAACCTGTGATTCACCTTTCTGCAAGAACCTCTAAACTATTGGAAAAATTTGGTCTGAAATTAACCAGTTAGTGTAAGCATAGATTATATTTCTCCAATATATACCATCTGAGTATTAAAAAAACATTAATTTAATGCAGAAAACATCCCTGCAAGCACAGAACTTGGGCTGTGTGAACAACAACCAAATGTCTGTGGCTTTCCAACCAATCTGTCAAGCTGAATTGACAAACATTAGGTTCAGTGAGAGACCCTGTCTAAAAAATGCAGTAGAGAGCCATTGAGATGATACCTAATGTTTTCACCCTGACCCATAAAGCTTGGAGGAACATGGACATTCCTACGTAACTGAATGTACCCACACATAGCTATGCATATTCATACTAACAAGTGTACTCACGTGCAGTTTTTTGTTCATTTGTATTAATATATGATTACTGTAAAATCAAGAAAAAGTATTTTTCATGAAGAATGCAAATTCCATTCAAATAATACCTCAAATGTTTGAACAAGGTTTGAAATGATGTGTTAGATATTTAATTTGTAATAAATTGTGCTGTGATTTTTAAGTAAGGACCCACAGACGTTTATGGTCCAAGGTTTCCCCCTGGTGGCCACCTTGTCAACAACATACCATGTCAGAAGATGGGGAGGTGCTTTCCTGAAGCACTTCTCAGAAGTAACATGAACATGAAAACACAGAAGTCTTGTCCTATAGAACTTGAGTATTGGGATTTGTTAAGGGAAGACACTATATTTCTTTGTTCCTTTCAGTTGAAAATATATTTATTCACATAATTAGTTATATATCATATATTGTTTTGCCGTGAAGATATAAAGATCTTCCATTTTCATAAATTTTGAATTTAAAAATACTTTCATTTTTACGATCACACTTACTATACTGTTTTTTCATTTAAGCAGTGGTACTAAAGACATGGCCTCATATCAAATCCTCAACCAGATAGTCATCAAGCTGCTCATCATTTCCCTTATATTCTCGAAATGCATGTATATGGCAACTGACACTCTATCTCAATCAAAACCAGGACCTGTGGTTCTTAGTGACACTATATCTTTTGTGCTTTAATTTGCCCTAATAATATTAATGTGAGTCATTTTTTTCATTGTCTACTGAGATGCTTGTGCTGGTTCGAATAGATATGGCTCCCAGAGATTCTTGTGTTTAAATGCTTAGCCCATAGGGAGTAGCACTATTAGGAAGTGTTGTTTTGATGGAGGAAGTGTACCAGTGTGAGGGTGAGCTTTGAGGTTTCCGATTCTCAAGCTATGCCCAGTGTGGCTGACAGTCCCTTTCTGCTGCCTGCAGATCAAGATTTAGAATTCTCAATTCCTTCTCCAGCACCATGCCTGCCCGCATTCTTCCATCCTTCTGACCATGAGTATAATGGTCTAAATCTCTGAAACTTTAAGCCATCCCCAATTAAATGTGTTCCTTTAAAAGAGTGGCCATCATCATGTTATATTGTCACAGCAATGGAACCTCTAAGACAAAACTTAAATTCTGTACTTATGTGACAAAACGAATCAACAAATATCATTATTTTAACAGGGCCCTGGTTATGATGTCATTTGGAAATGATAAAGGCTTTTAAAGGTCTGCTGCAACGCACTTAATAAGCAAACTTGCTATAAGGGCAAAGAACAAAATTTGAAAGAAAGAATTTTGATGTTTGAACTTTTTGAGGCTGGGTTAAAAACTCTGATAAGATGAACAAAATGAAGCTTGTTTCATTTACTCAAGGATATTAGCACCTGTCCCCGTTGAAAATGACCAATGACTGCCACTTATATCAAATAGTATAACGAGAGAAGAGTTTGACAAAACTATATCTGTTTACTATTGTCTACATAGAGAAACTTCATGTGCAGTCTTTTTTAGTAAAACTGAAATCTAATTATTCCCAGAAAAGGAAACAGCATATAAAACAATGTTTTCTCTTAATCATGGAAACAGTGTTGGGTTTGGCATCTGCAGACATGATGGATCCCCAGGTGGGGCAGTCCTCAGTTGGTCCTTCTTTTAGTCTCTGTTCCATTATTTTGTCCCTGTTCTTCTTTTGGACAGGAACATTTCTGGGTTAAAAACTTTGAGATGGATAGGCCACATCCCTGGATCAGGGGCCATGTCTATCTAAGGTGGTTCCTTGGGAGGTCTGGCCAGCAACTGACCAATGCAGATGTGGTTGCTTGGAGCTGTCAGATTAAGCTCAGGGAACCTGGTGGCGAAGCTGGCGGAAGGACTGGAGAAGTGGAGTAGGATTGCAAGCCTCTTGGAAGAACAATATAGAGTGTCATGAGGACCCAGTTCTCCCAGAGTTTAGATCACTAACCAAAGAGTGTTCCGGGAGGGATCCATGGCTCCAGAGACATATGTAGCAGAGGATAGCCTTGCCTGACAGCAATGGGAGGTGAGGCTCTTAGTTCAGGGGAGGTTTGATGCCGAGAGTAGGGAGATGCTGGAGTGGTGGGGCAGGAGAATGTGGGTTGGTGTGGAGCACTCTCATACAGGCAAAGAGGAGGGGGAAGTCAGATGTGGAATGAGAGATTGGTAAAGGGGAACCAGGAACTGGGATATCATAGGATGAAGGGTTGGTGGAGGAGGTAACTGGAAAGTGGGGTATCATTTGAGATGTAAAGGAATGTAATGATTAATAAAGCAAACCAAAAACAATGCCTTCTGCCATTGATAGAATTAAGACTCAGAAACAATTTGAAGGACTCAAGCAGAGAAATGAATGTAAGTATTATGTTACCTCCATCCATTTTTTAAACTTACAACTTAGGAAATAGCCCTGGGTTATTTTATGTCATGTGAATTAAAACAGAACCATTAGTAAGGTGTGTTTCCCAATATGACCTTCATATACCTGCATTGATCCTGTCTGCTTTACCTATATGCCTACATTGTTGAAACCTTCTCCAGTTCTCAAGTTCCTTCACTGTTTTTCTTTTTCTCTTTTTGTAAATTCCTAAGTTCTGTCTCAGTGAGGTCTGTCTTAATCAATGTTTAAATATGTGCCAATTTCTAATATTGATAACAAAAGTAAACTAAATATTCCCCCTTGAGCATACATTCTTTACAATCCTGTCGACTTTGTATATCCTTCTTCCTACCACATACAAAACCGTGTCCCCTGACTGGCTCTATGATCATCTTTCAAGGGCTTCTGGGACCACTATATGTCAGTTCCCATGGTTTTGATTTCAAGTACGTCTAAATCCAATGGACAGTTTTCAGCTCTTCTCTCACATGACATGCTAGATGCATGCAACACTAACACACAATCTATTTTTTCCTTTTAAAATGCTCTTTTCACAACCTCTGTCCTTCCCTGAACTTTTTTACTGCGCTTCTTTCGATTGGGAACTAATTGCCCACATCTTTTTCTAATATTTCTGTTCTATTTTATCTTCTTATCATGCTCAATACATCATATATATCATGCCCATATTGACATCTATATATTGACATCTTTGTATTGATATGCATACTACCCGTGTTTTCAACACTGTTTAATAGATTATTGTTTTTGTGATTGAAGGACAGAGTATTTCCATGTGCTCTGTGAGCCCTTGCAGAATGTTGTCACTGAGGACCTCTGAGGAAACTTTTTTCTTATTCCCTGTCACCTCCATTCAAGACAACTGTGTCATCTCTTCTTCTTTCTCCCCTTCTTCATCTTTAAGTTAAATTTCAAATCTCAGTTCTGATGTCACTTAGGAAAGATATATTTATTTGTTTGTAACAGATTATGAATTCTTGGATAACTGTTATCTATTGCAACTAAATGTGAGTCTGTCCACCTCATGGTACATACTTTTTTTCCTACAATATTAATTTGCTCAACCTAAAACATTGTATTTTATATTCAAAACACTTTACTCAATAAATGAAATGAAGTTTTCTCATGTATTGCTCAGAAGGTCATATACATTGGAATTGACATCAATAATAACAAGTAAAAAATTGTATCATAAGTGATTGTAGAGACTTATCATAAAAGGACTATTTACTTTGATTGAAAATCTTATAAACTTCATGCCAACAGCCAACAAACAGTTCCATCTTCTATAACAGACAGTAAGAAGTGCATAGTTCATATCTGTGATTTGGTGTGCTGTTTGTTTGTTTTTGTGTTGTTGTTATCTTGACAAAGACCTAGAGGTATCTTGAGGATAGAGAAGTGGACCTGCACTGAAGTAAGACGTTTCCTGAAGACAGTTATTAAGGCCTTATAATAACATATTATTATAAGGAACATTGGAGACATTCCAGACAGTCAATTGTCTCTGCTAATTGTGTAAGTTTTAGAAGCTGTGTTGTGAGACCATGAAAGTTAGCATGGTTTCCTGCTTAAAACCCTGGAAACTATGAAGGGATAGTAGACATTTCTCCTGTTCCTAGGTCCCAGGCCCCTGTCACTAGCCTTAGTCCTCCATAGATTTGTGACCATCAGTCACATAAGGGCAATGCCCCAAGCCCCTCCACAGATATAGGATGTGACCTGTAGTTATATAGGCTCAAGGCAGATTTCCATTTTAATTACTAGAGGTCTGGGGGGCTTAGCCAATAAGTTTTCAACCCCAGACACTTCTTCCTGTAAAAGGTATTTAATCTCAGCCCCATCCTGAGAAGTGGGGCATGGTTTTAGTTATCCACTTTCTACCATAACAATAAATGCCTTAAAACCAAAAGAGGACTACATCTTTTCAATGGGATCTTCTGTGGGGAGCCATGGAGAAGGCCTTCACCTATAGAGCTGCTATCTAATCTCCCAAAGAAGGCCTCTCTACACTCCAAGCCACAGTTACCACCAAGCCAAGCTCAAGCCAACTGCCACCAAGCCAAAGAGTCTCCCCATGGGACTAGCCAGAGCTCTCTCCCTTTTCCTCCTGGCCCCAAGCTAGATCCAGGCCTCATCACAGGTCTGGGAACTCTGGAACCAGCTCCAGCTGTCCTGAGCCTCAGAATGTGCTTCACTATTCTGGGACTGGCTTCCTTACATCCCAACACCCACCTGGTAGTCACTTCCCAGGACCAACCTCCCCGAGTGGCTGAGAGCCCTGTGACAGAGTGGACACAGAACCCTAATAACCCTACACTGTGCCTTTGTGATTCCTGTATATTCAGGAAATATTTAATTCCTTCTCAAATCTCTGATGAGTTTGAAGACTGGTTATTGTCTCACAACTAAACTTATGTTGTTTATCCTTGAAGATGTTCTAGATTTAAAAGGATGGTTTTCAGATGGTAATACAGTTAAAATCAAACATGATTAAGGTACTGAATTCTAAACTCTTTACATTAGGATATATGTAGAATACTTTTTCTAAATTTCCCAATATGATAAACTGTAAATGATAAGTGTATATCATACTATATAATTTGCATAGTTGTTATAATTATGTTCAATTTATATCTGAATGGAAATAACCTTTAACTGGATTAAAGAGGGGAAATGTAGTAGGTTGGACTAATGCTCTTTGTATTCTAATGTTAACTTGGGTTTCCCAAAACTGTTCGCCTCAAAGATGATTCCACACATAAGACATTGAGGGATCTTGCACCCTTTTAATTCTGGTTGGTAAATATAGATGGCAGCAGCCAATAGCTAGGGATAAGAGACACAGGTGAGGTTTAGATTTCCTGGGCTTAGAACCACAAGAAAGAAGAAGGAGGAGAGGGAAAAGAGGCCTCCATGGAGAGGAAGAACATGCAGGAGGGAGAAAGAGAGTTGCCATGGGTTAGCTGAGCCATAAAAAAAACGCAGCCATGTGGGTTGACCAGTTGGAGTTAAGAGCAGCCCAGAGCATACGGATCATAGAAATTAGTAAGTAGTAACTTAGAGTTGTCGGTGTGGATTTTAACACCATGGAGGATGAACAGCTGCCCAGCTGTTGTGCTGCTTAGGACATTTTTAAAAATATAAAGGTTGTATTGTGTCTTTCATCAGGGAACATACATTTTGAAAGGTAGGAAGAAACCCTGCAACAGGATTTTAAAAATAATTGTTACTACAGTAGACTGTGTCCCTCTGGAGCTGTTAAGCCTGAGTGAACCTACCCACTGAAGGTTGTTTTTTTTTTTTCCAGGATATGTTATCATTGCAAGAAAGCAACTAAGGCTATTCTCTTAAAGTATTCCTATATTAGGGATTGAAAAGTTCACCAAAAACAAGTTTTTCTATCTAAAAAGGGAAAATGTGAATGAGAATGTAGAAAAGTAGAATCTTTGCAAAGTGTCAAAGGAAATGGTACAATCACTGTGTGAATCATTATGAAGATGTCTCAATCAATTCACAATGGCATTATCATATTGTCCAGTCATTCACTACCAGTTGTACCCAGAACTACTAAAAGCAGTAACTATAAGAGATATCCGTAGATCCTTGTTTGTGATACCTTATTTGCGGTGGCAATACTGAGGAAGTAATCTGCATACCCAGAGTGCTGTATGATGTGTAAAGTAGATTATTAAACTCTGAAAAAAAGTGAAATTTTCACCCATGTTGAAACAGAGAAAAACTGGAGTGGAAGAAGTGCTTAGCAATTAAGAGCACTGGCTGCTCTTCTAGAAATCCCAAGTTGGAGTCCCAGTGCTCTCACTGCAGTTCACAGTTTGCAATTGCAGTGGATAAAATGCCCTATTGTGCTCTCCTAACATAGCAGTCATACGAGTGATACATACAAATATATGTGCAGGCAAATCACTAATAAACATGCATTACTTTTTTAATATAAAAATAGATAAACCTTGAACACATTGTGTTAAATGAAATGCACAGTTTATTGTCAAATAATGATGTTTTCATTCATTATTTTCTGATTGGATAACTTATTACTCCAAATAAGTTATTGCATGTTTTCTCTGTTATTCATTTGTTTTTATTTCTGTATATGCTTTCAAATTTCTATTTTACTCAAGAGAACATAATTGAGATTCCATCAGTTTCCCCACATCTGGCCAGTAGAGCTCTTTAAAGCCTGGCCTCTATGCCCGTATGACATGATCCCACCTGCTTTTGAATATTCCACATTTTCTTGCCAAACACAACATTCCTTCTTGTACTTCTGCAAACCCAGCCTTAACACTTGTTATTTTTCTCCAGGAAACTTGGTTCCTTTCAATGGATGTTAATGTAATTTTGAAACCAAGACCAAGTCTAAGGGTATTTGCTCATACTAGAGAAATAAGGCCTAGGTTCCCATATGAAACTGACCTAGGAAATCTGTGTGCACACATACATGCATACACTAGTCTACTATCACTTACTTCCCTGTCAACTTCTACATATCAAAAGAGTTCATACTAATTATTCAGATTGCCATAAAGCACCACAACCCACATTCTCCCCTTTCCCTTTCTATATCAAAACCCCACTTCTATGGTGGTAAACACAATGGATGCTGCTCTTATTCATGATAGATTCATGCCACTTCCTGTCATTGCTGCATTATTTTTGCTGCCTGCAGCTCCTGATTCTGACAGAATCCTTACTCTGCCTTCCTAATTCCTTCCACCAGCTTCTGCCATTAGTGCTAACTCCCACTCTCAGCAGCTCAGCTTCTGACAGACTAGATCTTTCTTATTCAGGGTTACCTACTCGGTTCACTGTTCATTTATTCATATAAGAAGGAAGTCATAAAACAATGGAAGGCTGAAGGAAATGAGGGAGAAACAGAAAATACAGTAACAAGAACGGAAGTCACTCATGTTTTGAAGCAATCCATCCAGAACTCCAAAACCAGGAATGAGTGACCCCACCCCTCACGTTCTCATATAGAATATCACATCCATATAAAGCTTCTGTTTGCCTGTATGCACCCTCTTATCTGCAGCCCCTACACTGAAATATAGGTGCAATCTAAATTGAATGAGAATTTTTTGTCAGCCTATATATATTGCTTTATGTTTTACTAGTAAGAAAGTTTCTATTTAAGTATATGGCAATAATAAATGCAGGTTATTTGAATGATGCATAGTACCTATAGATATTTTGCAACTAAGTTATGAGTTTGAAGGCTGGGAGTGATTGTATAATAGAAGTTGCCAGTAGTTATGAAAATTTTATACATAGCCTTAGCTTAGATATTTAAATGTCAATTATGCAATATTTTCTATGGCAATATATCTTTCTGGAGTAAGGTCCTTGTTTGTCTTCAGAGCTAGTCGGGAACTCCAGTGTATTAGTAAAATTGTGCATGTGAAAGCTATTCACTATTTTGATCGGAAAGATACTCTTCTTGCCTACAATCTCTTGTTAATGTTATACAATACTTATTTTTATTTTATTCCACTGAAAATTATATAATCTCAAGGATGTATCCAAAATAAATATTTCATGCTGCTATGGCATTTAGCAACTACAATAAACTTGACTAGGGAGATTTAATAATTGGTAGAAAAATACACAGCATCAATACATTCTGAGGTTGAATACACATACTTCAAAGAGCTATTTTGATATCATTAAGTAGTACACTTAAAGTTTTGGATATTGACCAACTATAATTTCTGAAATTTTAATAGCTTTTTAATCTAAAATTTCTGAAATTGAAGTAAACTTTGGAAGCATCACTAAGAGAATGAATTTGAAGGAAATCATTAATCTCCAATAATATCTCCAATAGGAACACACCATTTCTCTGAGTAGCTTATGTCTTTGACAGTCATGATTGTTCTTTTTGCCTCTCTTTTTAATACCATGAGAACAATTGTCCTGTTCACTGTTCCAGCACATCCTATTCTGTTGCGGGAATTATTAAAAAAGTGAACCTGCCATCTCTCCTGCCCTGTGAGGCCACAGCAGCACCATGTCTCTGAGGGGTCCTACTCTGTGCCAATCTTCCTCCTGAGCTATTCTCTTCCAGCTATCTCCCACAGCATCCTAGCTGTGTTCCCTCTCACCACAAACCTCTTTAATCATCAGACCCACACCCGAGTAACCAAGTAAATCAAAACTCTTAAAGCTTAATTAGCCAATCAGATTTATGTATAAATAATATTACAATTTACAAGATGTCAATACAATAATTTTAGAGCCAATTGATAATGATAAAAGATTTAGCCCAAAATTTCTAACCTTAAAAAAACTTAGCTATTTGTGGCTAGTAAATGCCACACAGGTCTAGGTAGGAAGCCATCTCAGTTGCTCTCCTTCTCCTCCTCCTGCATCCTCTGTCCTCCCAACTCCTAGCTCCGCCTCCCTTTTCCTGTCCAATCACGGGCCTTCTACTGCCCTACTATGATTGGACATGGAAAATCCTGCAACACTCTTCTCTGCTTATTTTTGCTGATTGTGTGCATAGTGCTGCATACAGAACAAATGGCAAGCTCCTTTGCACCTTGCATAGATGAGTAGTAGCTTGATATTTTTTTCCTTTCAAACAAACTATATAGCTACTTTTTGCTTTATCTCCAAAATTTTGACTTTTCAAGGTCCATGGGATGTGTCTTCAGAATAATGTCTTATCATGCTTAGGATCACATATTCCATGTTTACTGAAATCGACACATATGACACAAATTCATTTTTTGGCTCTGAATTATATCTCATTGTGTGGGTAGATTAAGTTTTCTTTACTCATTTCTCAATAGTACTGAGTTTGTTGTCATAACATATTAAATTGATAGCATCCCTATGTTATAGTTAAAAAGAAAAACATATACCAGAGCAATATTCTTGGATTCATGACTTCCAGATCAATTTATATTCCTCATATAAATAATTTATTGGTTTTTCATTATATGCTCACATGAAATTAAGTTGATCCTAGGACATGAAAGAAAAAATAGTATAAATCTAGAAATATTAACAAAAAATTTTGAAATAAGAATTATTTCAATTTCTAATATCTATATATCTATATCTATATATATACATAAATATGTATACACACACACACATATTTCAGATTACTTGTTGTTGTTTTTCAGTCCCAACCTTCTCCTCAGAATTGTCATGAAGACTGAATGACTTGGAAATTTGATGGGTAGCTGTTGTCCACGTTCATGCCAGTTTTAAAACTTGTTACTATGATGTCAATCAAATGTTCATCCATCTTTTAGTATTAAATTTGTATTTACTAAATATTTATGTTTCTATAAATACCTGTAGTGGTTGAGATGAATCAGCTAAGACATTTTAAATTAATAATAAGTTGTTCGAAAATATAACATCTTCACCCAATTTTCTCTTGAATAGATCTTATCCACTCTCTATATCCTTAATTAAAGCATCATTGACATAGAGTGCACAGAAGGAGAAGGAGATTCTTTCCTTATTCTGTCAATAACTATTTTAAATGCATTCTCTTTCCTAAGGAATTATGTGACAAGAATAGCATTTTACTAACTCATGGAAAGTCTATTTAAGCTGTATCCAAAGATATCTTCATCAACTAAAAATACTAAACACCCATTGCTTTGATCTCAGTTAATCTAGCTGACGGGGAGAACTTGCTGCACCGTGGACAAGGTGATGAAAGATGTCCCTGCCTTCTGTTGTGGTTGCTGAGAATCCTAAGTTTAGTACTGAAGTCAGGGAAATTGATTAGACAGATTTTTAAGTAATTGTCTTCATAGATCCATTAGGCTGTAACCAAGAAAAACAAAGAGTATTACTCTACAGGTGACATTCCAATTACCTCCCAAATTATTTCCACTTTAAGAGATTTTTTGTTTTGGTTTGGGTTTTTTTTGTTTTGTTTTTTTGTTTGTTTGCTTTTTTATTTTTTTTCTGAGACAGGGTTTCTCTGTGTAGACCTGGCTGTCCTGGAACTCACTCTGTAGATCAGGCTGCCCTTAAACTCAGAAATCCGCCTGCCTCTGCCTCCCAAGTCCTGGGATTAAAGGCTTGCGCCACCACCACCCAGCCACTTTTAGGTTTTTATCTCTTTTCAATGGATGCAGAAGTGCTGTTTCTGGGCTTTTCCTGTGGCTGTATCTAGGGAAGAGAGAAAGAGTTCAAGTTTAATTCCAACTGCCAGTCATTTAGCAGTGGAGTGTCTTAGAGACGCTCATGAAGATCTCTGACAGATATCACACAGCATCACTGAATCTAAAGAGCTGTTAATATGACGTGAAAGGATAATTTAACTGAATATTTTTAAAATGCTTTTAGAAGTTAAAGCACAAACAGAATAGCACAGGAGAGATTCAAATAACAGACCATAGATGTTATGAAATTTATTTTTATTTTTATTAGTTATACTTATTTGTGCATTGCAAGCCTTCTAAATTCAAACTGAGTTCAGATTATACCCACGTTACCTCATAAAAATGTTGATAATCATGAGAAGCAGTCTACTCTGTGGCTATGAGCACAATGCTTAGAATGTAGTAAGAGGTTACGCTTAAAATGATAGCTGTAGGTTCTCCTTTAAGATATATGACTTCATTCACCATGTGTGTTGACTAAGTGCCCAATTCTATGCAAGATTCCACTATTGTTAAGCAGCCTTTAAGTCTAATTAGAGAATTGTTGGTTACATCCAAGTTGAATGTACCACTACTGCTCCTGTAGAGCTATTGTGACAAATTTGCCAATGTTATGATCCATGGACGTCACAGCTGGGTAGAATATTCTCTAACACAGTGTTTTTCAATTCTTTATTCAATAGCAAGTGGTCATCCTTAAAAATATACATAGAAGTAATGTTATACAGACAGAGGTGGTTGTATTTAGGAACATATGTATATATACCAACAATAAATGAATAAAGAAACTGTGAATATGAAACAGAGCAAAAAGACTTATATGGAAACATTTAGAGGGAGGAAAAGGAAGGGAAATTGCATAATTACAATATAAAAAATAAAAGCAATATTTTTAAAAGTGTCATCAAAATTAAAGAATCTGATGCAACCAAGCTGAATGTATAGAAGTACTATCTGCTGACTTTCAGGTTCTGCAACTCCAATTTCCAATCTTATGTAACTGGATTTACTGTCCTAATTTTAGATACTGTATGATGCATCTCACAATGGGAAAGGGGAAAGCTTTTGGACTGTAAACAAAGAATATAGAATATATATATATATATATATATATATATATATATATATATATATATATATATAAAGAAATTGGACATTACCTACATTTTTAAAGCATATAAACATTTTTGACAGAAAGTTGACTGGAAAATTAATCACTCCATATTTGGCAAGGTACTTTGAAGCAACTTAGTTGACATGTTAGCATATTTTTCTAGAACAAAATTGTATTTCCTTTTAAAGATTTTGTATATGGAAACCATATTTAGAACCTTAGTGACTAAAGTTCATAGGTTTCTATTTTGGCTGTCTTTGCCTATATTCTATGAAGAAGAATGTCTGACACTATTACAGAGGCTATGGTGTGCTTACAGACAGGAACCTAGCATGGCTGCCCCCTGAGAGGCCAAATAAGCAGCTAAATAAGTCAGATGCACATACTTACACCAAAGCAATTGACA
This sequence comes from Apodemus sylvaticus, assembly GCF_947179515.1. NCBI lineage: Eukaryota > Metazoa > Chordata > Mammalia > Rodentia > Muridae > Apodemus > Apodemus sylvaticus. Next base: position 11,875,857 of record NC_067486.1, on the reverse strand, counting down.
AAAGCTGGGGACTCCTGGGTTTGAATTAGGAAAAAGCTGGAAGAAGCTGAGGAGGAAGGAGAACCTACAGTAAGAACAGCTGTCTCAACTAACCTGGATTCCCCAAGATCTCTCAGACCCTAAGCCACCAACCAGGTAGCATACATGAGCTGATATGAGGCCTCTTACACATATACAGTGGAGGACTGCCTGGTCTGATACTGTGAGAGAAGAAGTACCTAACCCTCAAGAGACTTCAGGGAGTAGGGAGGTGTGGTAGGATGGGGGTCCAGGGGTAGGGGCACTCTCTTCGAGACAGAGGAGGAGTTATTGGATGAGGATGATGACTGGACTGTTAAGAAGAAGAGGAAGAAGAAGAAGAAGAAGAAGAAGAAGAAGAAGAAGAAGAAGAAGAAGAAGAAGAAGAAGAAGAAGAAGAAGAAGAAGAAGAAGAAGAAGAAGAAGAGGAGGAGGAGGAGGAGGAGGAAAAGAAGAAGAAAAGAAGAAAAAGAAGACAGAAGAACAAGAACAAGAACAAGAAGAACAAGAAAAACAAGAACAAGAAGAACAAGAAGAACAAGAACAAGGAGAACAAAACAAGAACAAGAACAAGAACAAGAAGAAAAAGAAGGTCTGAATCTCAGAATTCCTACTTTTTCTCCTTTTACTTATATGAATCTTAAAAATTCTAAGCAAGAAAGAATGGATTTAGGTGGTTGCTTCTTCCAAGTGAAAGAGGTAAAGTGTGTGTGTGTGTGTGATATGCTTGTCTATATCTGTGTGTGTATTTGTTAATGTAAATATTAATTTCACAAATCAAGGGCTGCATTCAAGTGCAGAGTATGAGTATTTATGTTTTCTTATCTTCACAGCCAGCAGTGTGGCCAGATCTCTTTCTGGAAGCAGCTGGAGCCAACTGAATCTACTATGTTAAGCATGCCATTAGCCATTGTGCTATCCAGAGAGATACAGTAAATGGATATTATAATCAAAGCATTCTAGTTCACAGTGAAGCATTTAAAGTGAGTGCAAACAAACTTTCTAAATCATGTTCTAACAAGCACTGTCTGTTCTGATTTCTACATAGCTTGTGAAATCTTAAAATGAAAATCAAGACTGTTTACTATTTTAGATTATATTGCTGATGGAATGATAAGTTGGTTAAATTATGCCAATATAACATATGGTGGGTGTTGAAATTGTTTGATGTGAGTGTTCTTAATTTTCTTAATAAATTTCTTTGCCTCCTGGGATAAGTTGACTATTATTTATATTGCTCTTGGATTCTCAGAAAGTTTGACATGATTCATCTGGTGAAGACTTTTTTTCTCTCCTCAAGATAAAAGGAAAGAGATGAAGGAAAATGCATGTTGTAAATCAGACATAAGATTAATAGAAGTGACTCCATATCTTAGATAAAAATAAGGGATAGGTTTATATACATATATATATATATATATATATATATATATATATATATATATATGCTTTTCCATGAGATCCCATAAACACATTTGTCAATGTAGTTTATTCCTAATGCTATCATTACCTGTATTAAGTAAAGACCTTGAGCAGATCCACATTAATAATTTTCTTGGACTTCCCTTAGCAGATCTGAGGTCCCCAAGACAAGGTAACTGTGTGCAAGCTCATTTTTGAATGGCATTGTATTTATATAACAGCGGAAAAAATGGATAGCCTTATAATCAGAGACAAATACTCACCATAGGTCTCCACTAATAGCAACAGCAAAAATGTGATGGTCATGGGAAGCAACCTTAATTTTCTTTAATTATAACAAAGTAATATATTTTCTTTATTTCTATGGCTGAGTTGTGCCTGCCAGTCATGCCTGCCAGTTGTAAAGCCATTGTGGACCTCTGTTCTTTTCTAAGCATCCTTAGATGAAATCAGCCTGGCTTGTGTTTTTGTGTCGGCCTGTCCCTCCACTCCCCCAGTCCTGACCTAATCCTGGTGGTTCACAAGTCTTTAGCTTGTCAAGGAAAGGACACATTATCCTAGTTGGTTTGAGCCCATTGGTGATGAGATGAGAGAGGTCTGTTTCTCATCCTTCTTTGCTTCTTGGCAAGGACAGTAACTAAAACTTGCCTGTTGGTACATATTTGTTTCCTCAGCAACACCTTGGCATTGCCTGTGAAGTTCCAGGCTTTGAGTAGGAGTTTAATTACAATGTGAATATAATATATTCTTATTGACTCAAAACAAAACATTTCTTTTTTGTAGGTTTGTTGTGCCATCTGGGGCCATCCATTTACAGAAAAAAATCAGACTTGTTCCAAGAAAAATAGGACCCAGAAGCAAACATGTGTCTGCTATGTTCATGGTGAATAGCAGAAATCCACAAGACTAGAAACTCATCTTCTCTTACCAAATCATATTTACTCCCATACTTTACTACTAAGCAAGTCAAAATCCACCTTAAGGCCTGGGAAGGTTGCTCTGAGTAAAGTGTTTACATTACAAATATGAGGACCTGAGTTCACGTCTCAGAATCTTCATAAAAATGCTGTGGTGTTGCCCACATGTAATCCTAGTTCAGGAAATGTGAAACAGGCAGATTCCTGGCTCTCTAGGCAAGCAGCCTAACTGTAAAGCAAATTTCAGAACAATAAGACAGTAAGAGAGAAAATGTCTCAAAATACAGTGTATGTCATTCCTTAAGATGGACATCTAAGCTTACTTCTGACATCTTTATACATGTTCACACAGAGATGAACAAACATGGAGACACACACACACACAGAGAGAGAGAGAGAGAGAGAGAGAGAGAGAGAGAGAGAGAGAGAGAGAGGAGAACCCCTGGATTTATCCCAGAGATAGGAGACTCCCTTGAGGAAATGCCTCCTTGAGATCCTGCTGAAAGCCATTAGTTCAATTAGATCAAGGGTTGGAGTGTCCATTGTGGGTGATACCATCCCTGGGCTGGTGGTCCTGGGTTCTATAAGAAAGCAAGCTGAACAAGTCAAGGGAAGCAATCCAGTAAGCAGCACCCCTCCATGGCCTCTGCTGATGCTCCTGACTCAAGTTCCTGCCTTGTGGGAGTTTCTGTCCTGACTTTGTTTTGTGATGAACAGCAATGCAGAAGTGTAAGATCAATAAACCCTTTCCTCCCCTATTTGCTTCTTGGTCATTCATGATGTTTTGTGCAGGAATATGAACCCTGACTATGAGAGAGACAGAGACAGAGAGAAACAGACAGAGACAAAGAGACAGACAAGCAAATTTGGTTAAGAAGTCTACAATACTTCTGGGAAAATCTGGCAATGACAGTGGTTGGGGAAGACAAATGATAAAATGTAATCAATCTGTCAGTCAACTCGACTTTGAAATTTATATTCAAATATAAATAGAGCAAGAATCAGATAAGTTGTGTAACATATCAAAACACCATTTTCTTAAAAATGAAGTTGCTTAAATGTATTGATAGATATCTATACCCAATAATGCCCAACAATAATCTTCTATGTATCCAAACCTCTGAATGATAAATATGTGCTCTGTTAATAAGGATTCACTGAAAAGACTAGATTAATAGATCATAAATTCATCATAAATGAATTATAGAAGACAGACAGACAGATAGATAGATAGATAGACAGACAGACAGATAGACAGATGAAAGGTGGATACATAGATGCATGGATAGAGATACAATTGTATATGTGAAGAGAGGTAAATTTCTTTGAGAGAGGAATTTTTATTAAATTTATCTATTTTTCAGTTCTACCCATTTGCCTAAGAATTGCATGAATTCATTGTTTTTAATAGCTGAGTAGTATTCCATGGTGTAAATATACCACATTTTCTGTATCCATTCCTCCACTGAGGGACATCTGTGTTCTTTCCATCTTCTGGCTATTACCCAATCACAAAAAAACACACATGCTTTGCACTCACTGATAAGTGGATATTAGCCCAGGAGCTCAGAATACCCAAGACACAATTCACATATCAAATGATATCCAAAAAGAAGGAAGGAGAGGCACCTGGTCCTGGAAAGACTCAATGCAGCAGTGTAGAGGAATACCAGAATAGAGAAGTGGGAGGGGGTTGATGGGGAATAAGGGGAGGGAAGAGGGCTTATGGGACTTTCAGGGAGGGGTAACGAAGAAAGGGGAAATCATTTGAAATGTATATAAAGACTACATCATATAAAAATTATCTATTTATTAATGTTACAACCAAATATCAGCCCTTCCTCTTCTCTCGAGTACCCCCTCACATAAGTCCCCCTGTCAATCCCCTTAGATGAGGAAGCTCCCCAGAAGGAATATTCTTTTTTTTAAATATTTTTATTTTCTATATTCTTTGTTTACATTCCAAATGATTTCCCCTTTCCCAGATCCCCCCGCCCCATATGTCCCATAAACCTTCTTCTCTCCATCCATTCTCCAATCACCTCCCTCCTTTTTCTCTGTCCTTATATTCCCCTCCCACGCTAGATCAATCCTTTCCAGGATCAAGGCCTTCTCCATACTTCTTCATTGGAGTCATTTGTAATGCAATTTGTGCCTTGGGTATTCAGGGCTTCTGGGCTAATTAATATCTACTTATCAGAGATTACATTCCATGTGTATTCTTTTGTGATTGGGTTACCTCACTTAGGATGATATTTTCCAGATCAAACCATTTGCCTAAAAATTTTCTGAATTCATTGTTTCTAATTGCTGAGTAGTATTCCATTGTGTAAATATACCACATTTTCTGTATCCATTCCTTCTTTGAGGGACATCTGGGTTCTTTCCAGCTTCTGGCTATTATAAATAAGGCTTCTATGAACATAATGGAGCATGTGTCTTTACTGCATGCCGGGGAATCCTTTGGGTATATGCCCAATAGAGGTATAGCAGGGTCCTCCGGAAGTGTCATGTCCAGTTTTCTGAGGAACTGCCAAACTGATTTCCAAAGTGGTTGTACCCTCCTACAGCCCCACCAGCAGTGGAGGACTGATCCTCTTTCTCCACATCCTCGCCAACACCTGCTGTCTCCTGAGTTTTTGACCTTAGCCATTCTGACTGGTGTAAGGTGAAATCTCAGGGTTGTTTTGATTTGCATTTCCCTAATGACTAATGATGTTGAGCACTTCTTAAGGTGCCTCTTGGCCATTCGAATTTCTTCAGGTGAAAATTCTTTGTTTAGATCTATACCCCATTTTTTTAATAGGGTTATTTGGTTCCCTGGGGTCTAACTTCTTGAGTTCTTTGTATATATTGGATATTAGCCCAGAAGGGATATTCTTAAGGGACATGGTCACATGATTATGAGGGCTGAGCACTACCATGATAGGCTTTTTGCATATTACAGAACAAAGAGAACTGCTAAAAGTTTCTTTGCTTAAATCTAAAGTTTAAGAAACAAAGAAACAGAGAATATCACTTACTATCAAGCTTATAAATACAGGGAAGTAGATGCACAGAAGTACTCTTGTGCATAGTGAACAACTTGAAGAATGTAGACTTTCTGTTCTCAAGAGCAGAAAGAGTCTGACCCAGCCTAAACAGAGAGTGAGCATGTGAGCAAATTTTTTTTCCTTCCTCTACCTCTGTGTTCTTCCTGGCTCCACAATCATACATATGGTAGAAATGGACTGCTTTATTTAATTCACTGATTTAGATACTAATCTATTCCAGAATCAGTCTTTCCGATATCTCAAGACATAACAGAGTACTAAGTTTCTAGGTACCTCACTCAGATTGGTAACAGAATTTACTCATCACACCTATTCATAAATCTAGGACCAGAACTGTAACCTATCTGTATGACAGAGAAGGTTCTATGAAGGTATCGTTTAAACAGAGGAATCTAGGGCAGAACAGACAGTCCATGCTCACATGTGGTTCTAAATTCTTAATATTCCTCCACGTTGTTCTAGTGTCCCTTATCTTTTGGAAAGAAATGAAACAAAAAGCATTTACATATTTTCTCCACATTTTCTTCCCTTGATTGCCTAGATGTGCCCACTCCATATTAGAATTTTGAGACACAGTCTCAAATCCATATATCTGCAACCTTCACATTTTTTTCTGAAGAGCTGAATAATTTTCCATAATAACTCTCTAGAATCTTCCAAGTCTTACCAGCCATCACGGATGGCTACCACCACTTTTTCATCCCTACATAAGTATGTGTGAGGAAGAGAACAAAAGGGTATAACTCATGAATTTTCTGGTACAAAACACATTGGTTGTGACAGTGATCCAAACAGTTTTCAAACAGAGGGCAGAGGTGATGAAGGACAGTTTCATTACTTGTATATGTGGTGTGTGTGTGTGTGTGTGTGTGTGTGTGTCTGTGTGTGTGTGCATGTTCTCTTATATGCATGGAGAAATTGTGTGTCTGTGTGTGTGTGCATGTTCTCTTATATGAATGGTGAAATTGTGTGTGTGTGTGTGTGTGTGTGTGTGTGCATGTTCTCTTATATGTGTGGTGAAATTGTATGTGTGTATGTATGCATGTTCTCTTATATGAATGGTGAAATTGTGTGTGTGTGCATGTTCTCTTATATGCATGGTGAAATTGTGTGTGTGTGTATGTGTGTGTGTGTATGTGTATGTGTGTGTGCATGTTCTCTTATATGCATGGTGAAATTGTGTGTGTGTGTGTGTGTGTGTGTGTGTGGCTGGGGTAAACATTAACCTCATCTGACATTTGTGGGACAATAGGCACATTGCTTTTAAAATCAGGGTCTTTTCCTTTGCCAGGTGCGTACCCATTCCACTAGGCTTCCCAGGAAAACTACCCCGCCCCCATTGCTGGACTTACAAATCTGAGCTATTGCACAAAGCTTTTTAACTATGGGTTGGGGGACTGAACTCAAGTAAGCATGCTTGTATAGCAGGCATTTCACCCATCAAGCCAATAGGTTTCCCCTGTAATCTCATCTATCTCCCTTTCTCTGCTCACAGTTTGTTCCATGACTATGGAATCAAATATATCTCCTAATTCTTTTATCTCTCAATTATTTTATCTACACCATGGTATCATACCACTATAACTCCTAATAGTTCATTGCAATTAGCTATTCCCTTCCAATGATAGTAAGAATTTTAAAATGTAAAATAATTTTTCATAACTATTACATATGTAACATTTAGGAAATAACAAAGTTCTCTTCAACTCACATAGCATATTTTAAATTGATATATTAAAATACCATACATCATATAATATAAAAATATGGAAGCTCTTTGAATTCTTCGTGAACCAGTAGGTACTGTATATAAAATACTGTGAGATATTAACAGGAAGATCTGTTTAGATTCTACTAAATTCGTCAAACAATGCATGTACTCTTTATTTTATTTTCATACCTATTTTTGGTTTATTCATTGTGCTTCATTTTCAAAGAAACAATCATGTGGGTTTAGGACCTTCTTAGATATTATAGTCTTAAGTAATGCCATTTAAAAATTTCTCTTGAAAGTATTGTGCTCTTTGTCCCTTCCTTGGAATATCTCCTCCTCAGCCATTTACCAGCTCAATATCTGTGGTTTTTCTGATTGAAAAGCACATATACAAAGCTGAAGATCTAAAGCCACACATGATAGCTCAATCCATATATCTGCAACCTTCACATTTTTTTTCTGAAGAGCTGAATAATTTTCCAGTGGGCATATATACCACATTTCAATTATACATTTACCAGTTAATGAATGTCTAAGCTATCTCTAACTTCTGGTTATTACAAATACAGCAGCAATGAGCATGGTTAAGCAAGCATCTTCACTTAAGATGTAGAGTTTTTGGGCATAGTCCCAAGAATAGTATAGCTGGATCTTCTGGTAGGCTGATTTCCAGCTTTTTCAGCAACTTCCACACTGATTTCCACAGGGACTGTACCAGTTTGCACTCACACCCACAATGAGTAAGTTTTCCTATTTTTTTCTGCATCCTCATCAACATGTGCTGATATGTTATTTATGTCATTGATCTTGACCATTGTGACTGGAATAAGATGAAATATCAAAGTAGTTTTAATTTGCATTTCCTCAGTGACTTAAGAATTTTGAATATTTTAAAATTGTTCCTCAGTCATTTTCATTTATTTATTTATTTATTTATTTATTTATTTATTTATTCACTTTACAGCCCTATTTCACCCTTCCCTCTTTTTTTCCCAATCCCACCCTCCAACGCTTTTCTCCCATGTCGTCATTTTTATGACATCTTTTGCAAACTATATACTTCATTCTAGACTCCAGCTTTTAATTAGGTCATCAGTTTTCTTGATGATCATTATTTTAATTCTGTGTACATGTCTATAAACTAACCTTCCATGAGATGCATAACTGGCAAATATTTTCCCTTTTTGGAGATTGCTGGTTTTTTTTCTTCCAAACATCACAAACATTTCCAAGGCTGTTGGTTATCTTCTATAGCCTGATGATAAAGCCCCATTGCTGAAGACACAAATTACTTATGCCAGCACACATAAAGATATCAAGCTGGTGCCCAACCAGAACCATCATCCTGACTAACTAGCATTCATGATTCTTGAAGATATTTCTTATACTGCTGAAGGAGAAAAGTAACTAAAATTGATACCAATTTACAAACCTTAAGACCTACAACAATAAACTGACTTGAAACCTATGCAATAATGGCATAAGCATTCTGGTGATGACCAGTCACTCACTTTCTCTGTTGATTTCTTTGTTTAGCTCTGTACCCCATTTTAAATTGGGTTATTTGGTTTTCTTTCCTCTAACTTAATATCTTTGTATCTTTTGGATATTAACCCTCTATCAGTAGTATTAGTGTTAGTAAAGACCTTTTCTTAATCTGTAGGTTGCTATTTTGTCCTATTAACAATGTCCTTTGCCTTACAGAAACATTTCAGTTTCATAAGGTTCCGTTTGTCTATTATTGATCTTAGAGCATAAGCTATTGGTGTTCTGTTCAGGAAGATTTCCCCTGTGCCCGTCCATGTGTTCAAGTCTCTTGCTTAATTTCTCTTCTATTAATTTCAGCGTACCTTTCTTTATGTGGAGGTCCCTGATACACTTGTACTTGAGTTTTGTACAAGGAGATAAAAATGGCTCAATTGGCATTCTTCTACATGAAGACTGCCAGTTAGACAAGCATCATTTGTAGAAAATATATTCTTTATTTCCCTCTATGATTTCAGTTTCTTTGTCAAAGATCAAGTAACTATAGTTGTGTGGGTTTTTTCCTAGGTCTTCAATTCTATTCCACTGATCAATCTGTCTGTCTTTACCATTACTAAACAGATTTTATCACTATTTCTCTGTAGTACAGATTGAGGTCAAGGAATCACCCCCAGAACTAACTTTCTTTCTTTCCTTCCTTCCTTCCTTCCTTCTTTCCTCCCTTCCTTCCTTCCTTCTTCACTGACTTGAAGTTCAACTCACAGACCATATGAAGCTTAACAAGAAGGAAACCCAAAGTGTGGATCCTTCAAACGCACTTAGAAGGGGAAACACAATGGTCATGGGAAGCAGTGGGAAGAAGGAACCTGGGCAGGAGAGGGGAGGGAGTTAAAAAAAGATGGGCAGGACCAGGTATGGGAATAAGCGTGAGAGAAATCCAGAGGGCCAAGAGCAGGAATATTAATAAGTAGCAATGAAGGTTGGAGAACGGGGAGGTGGGGCAGGGGAGGCAAAACCACTAGTAAGTCTCAGATACTAGGTAAATATGCAGAATGTATAGAAATATGCCTCTTCGGGGGTTTGAAGCATGGGGAATCTAGCTCCAGAGACCTGAGATGTGAGAGTCTCCACAGGACCCAATGGGGATGACCTTAGTCAAAATACCAAACAGCAGGGAGATAGATCCTAAAGAGACTACCTCCAATAAATAGACAGGTCCCCAGTAGAGAGATGGTGCCACCCACCCATCTAAAAAATTTTAACCCAGAATTGCCCCTGTTTAAAGGAAATGCAGGGAGAAAAAATGGAGCAGAGATTGAAGGATAGGCCATTCAGAGACTGCCCCACTATGTGACAACAAACCCAGACACTACTGCTGATACTAAGATGAGCTTGCATACAGGAGCCTAGCATGGCTGTCCTCTGAGAGGATCTGCCAGCACCTGACTGAGACAGATACATCCAACCATTGGACTGAACCAAGGGACCTCAATGGAAGAGTTAAGAGAAGGATTGAAGGAACTGAAGGGGATTGCAACCCCATAGGAAGAACAACAGTGTCAACTAACCAGACCCTTCAGAGCTCCCAGGTACTAAAGCGCAAAAGCATATAAATGGATTGGTCCATGGCTCCCATTTTATATGTAGCAGAGGTTTGCCCTATCTGGCATCAGTGGGCAGGGAGGAGCTTGGTCTTGTTGGGGCTTGATACCCCAACAAAAGGGGATGCTAGAGAGGTGAGGTAGGAGGAGTATTGGGTGGGAGAGCACCCTCTTAGGGGCAAAGGAAAGGGGTCTGGGGTGGGGTTTGGAGTGTACCAACCAGGAAGGGGGATAACATTTGAAATGTAAACAAAAAATTAATTAATAAAAAATACCATTTTTCATTTATTCTTATTTTTATTATTTTGTTATTTTAACATTTTTAACAGTAACTTTATTCTGGATTTAAAAATTCAATGTTATCCCCTTTTCACCTTATTATTTATGTGTATGAATAAGAAACATGTTTCAAATATTTATTTTATAAAAGCCAGTTTTATGTACTTCTTTGAAATCAACATAACTGCCTTATCTTCTGTTAAGCCAATATCCTCAGATTTAATGAAACTTGTCAGAACATGCACTCAAGAATTTAACATTTAATAACATTATAAATTTCTTCCTGGCACTAATATTACTTTTGATAAGTTATAATAAATCAAATTTGTGTTCTTTTTCATTAACTTAGACAAAGCAAAGAAATTATAAGTATGAACAGAGAACTCAAAGAAACTTAAGTTATTTTCATACTTGTGTGTCTTGATTATAGCCAATGGCGTTGACTCTAGCTTTTAGCTGACACCAAAAAACTAAATACAGCAAAATAAAATTGAATTTTCTCAATAATTAGCTTATACTTAAGTCTCTCACTATGTTATCCTGAGAACTTTGACTTAGAAGTTCTGGCATGTAAAGGATCAAATTATTTTAATATTACTATTTGTTGCACTATTATCAAAAGTTGAAATTATGTAGCTTCAGTTTGACTGTTCTTACACATGATAAACTTCTGCCTTCAATACAATCACCTTTCCTTGTAGCTTTGCTATATACCTATCTTCTTTTATAAACTTCTTCTCAACCCCAGTTATTGAAAAATATTCTATGTCATATTTTTCTATAATTTGTATGTTCTCAATTCTTTTACATGATCTTCCTATGGTCTTTTAATATCCTGACCATGGATGACTAAAATAACTGTATGACGGAACATTGAGCTAGAGTACTGGACTGACTGTCGTTTAAGAGATAGCAATAGTGTAATTCTTCTCATCTCTGTTATCTAGATAAATATGCCATTCTTTTCTATAAAGCAAAGGAAAAGAATATATGACCACATTATGCTTCTGTTTTAGCACAATATAGAATGGAATCTTCATGTTATAATTTGACTGAAATATGCCTAACTCTATAGTCTTCATATATATATATATATATATATATATGTATGTATGTATAAGCTACATTTTCCTTGTAGATGAACACTGATCATAGTTTCTGAGATAATAGCATAAAATGAATAGAATGTTGAATTCTCTAAACTAAAATTTTATAGGAAAAGTTACCTGCACCTTATAAAAAGGAATGTCTTCTTTCCTCTGTCTCAGTCTTGAAATCAGTCCTTTCCTTTCAGTTGGATGGTCCTTGAATTGTTTCATTTCCTATTTATTTATGAAATAGCTGATTATGGACACTTTGGGTTTTTGAAAGTGCTGATTGGGAAACAATAAGTGAACATTCAGTAGATAAAAATTTGGTCTATGAATTTTGAGTCACTGTTCGACTCTACCTTCAGAACAGGCAACTTTATTGTTTGTTGATAAGTACTTCAGCTGGATTTGAGTTAAGCAATATGTACACAAGTTCTTATTCTAGGATTCTGATTGTCCAGACACCCTGGCTCCAAGATCCCAAATTATGCTACCAAAAGAACTCTTCATTACAGCTGTAAATTAGGATCCCACATGAAAACAATTCTTTTATAAATATGAATTTAGACTGTGCATTGGTTGATTATATTTATTTTGTCTCAGCAAAAGCATTGTGTGTGTGGTCTTGGTCTCAGTCAAGCATTCACTGAAAAGAAAGCAATGATCTGTGTTGTTAACACTCCAGAGCTTTGCTAACATTTACTATAGTATGTATATGTGAAAGATCCCTAAGTCCATTGATCCTGCAAAGAAAATGCATCTCATAAAATCAACAGAAAGAGCTCAAATTTGTATTTTCATCTTTGAATACAAAGATCTCAGCCTTGAACAAGGGACTTATACTATTGCCATGTTTGTCCTTAAATATGGGTCATGTGTGCAGTGATGTTTACAACTAACTGCTAACTGCCAGTAATAGTAGTTTTGATATATTGCATATTATTAAAATGCTTGAGTCATCATTCTGAATATCATATATTTTAGTTGTACAGAAGAATATATAGATTTAGGGAGAAATGGAACTGAGGTGGAACATGTACTAATAAATCTTTCTTGGCTATCATTGATCCATAGCACAGGCACTGAAACATTACAAAAGGAAAAAAAAAAAGCATCTGTTTCACTCTTTCATCCTTCAGTGTTTAGTCATTTGGAATAGATAATCAATTCATTTACTTAATAATAAATGCTGGCATGTTTTCATTAACATTTCATAAATCAGAACTCAAGAGTCTCTAGGATAAACGGATGGGTTAGCTACTCCAAGGAAGATGGGTGTGATATCTAGAGGGTTGAGTCACTTACTGACATGAATGCAGTAACATTGTAACTGGCAACAGATGAAAATTAGCATAGTAAAATAGAATTATTTGTATGTAGAAATCATTTAAATCACGTTAAGTTAAAATACCATTCTTGTTGGACAGCAGTGTTTTTATTTAAATTGAATCACCCTCTCCTGAAGGGAGTCTGGAGAATTATAAGTTTCATAAAACTCTGGAAAGGTACACGATTCCTAATGCAGGTGAAACTTATTAGATATATGCAGCCCTTCTCTGAAGCTTTACAAGTAGTAAGGAAATAGTAGAGGAGATGCCCGTGGGACCTAGAAAACTATTATGCAGTGTTTCTGAGTTATCTTTGGTGAGTAAACTTTCCACTGGGTCTTCTATGTTACTATTAGTAACTCCATTTCATCAACCTAGACTGGAGTAGACGTATTAATTTAATCTGTCATTTTCTGCTTTGGGGGGTAAATTGAGATTTTATGTTATGTCCCGCAAGGAAAAGGCACACAAAAGAAACCTAAAATCAGATTCTTGATGTCTCTTTCTAAAAGGTGAGCTCAAGGTCAATAACCTTTTTTCTTTATTCTCAGGATAGTAATAACTCTCGTATTCTCTGGTCATGAACAGTATTACTAAAGTGTCTTCTTTTTTTTTTTTAGTATAAAATTTTTTTTAAATTTTTTTTATTCGATATAATTTATTTACATTTCAAATGATTTCAACTTTTCTAGCCCCCCACTCCCCGAAAGTCCCGTAAGCCCCCTTCTCTTCCCCTGTCCTCCCACCCACCCCTTCCCACTTCCCCGTTCTGGTTTTGCCGAATACTGCTTTACTGAGTCTTTCCAGAACCAGGGGCCACTCCTCCTTTCTTCTTGTACCTCATTTGATGTGTGGATTATGTTTTGGGTATTCCAGTTTTCTAGGTTAATATCCACTTATTAGTGAGTGCATACCATGATTCACCTTCATCCTTGTCTCCTTGTACTAAACTCAAATCCAAATGGATCAAGGACCTCCACATAAAGCCAGACACTCTGAAGCTAATAGAAAAGAAACTGGGGAAGACCCTTGAGGACATCGGTACAGGGAGAAAGTTTCTGAACAGAACACCAATAGCGTATGTTCTAAGAGCAAGAATTGACAAATGGGACCTCATAAAATTACAAAGTTTCTGTAAGACAAAGGACACCATCAAGAGGACAAATCGGCAACCAACAAATTGGGAAAAGATCTTCACCAATCCTACATCAGATAGAGGGCTAATATCCAATATATATAAAGAACTCAAGAAGTTAGACTCCAGAAAACCAAACAACCCTATTAAAAAATGGGGTACAGAGTTAAACAAAGAATTCTCACCTGAAGAACTTTGGATGGCGGAGAAGCATCTTAAAAAATGCTCAACTTCATTAGTCATTAGGGAAATGCAAATTAAAACAACACTGAGATTTCATCTTACACCAGTCAGAATGGCTAAGATTAAAAATTCAGGAGACAGCAGGTGTTGGAGAGGGTGTGGAGAAAGAGGAACACTCCTTCACTGCTGGTGGGGTTGCAAATTGGTACAACCACTCTGGAAATCAGTCTGGCGGTTCCTCCGAAAACTGGGCACCTCACTTCCAGAAGATCCTGCTATACCACTCCTGGGCATATACCCAGAGGATTCCCCACCATGTAATAAGGATACATGCTCTACTATGTCCATAGCAGCCCTATTTATAATTGCGAGATGCTGGAAAGAACCCAGGTATCCCTCGACAGAAGAGTGGATGCAAAAAATGTGGTATATCTACACTATTCAGCCATTAGAAACAATGAATTCATGAAATTCTTAGGCAAATGGATGGAGCTAGAGAACATCATACTGAAGGGTCTAGGATGTCTTGGAAGCAGTTATCCCTTTTTCTAGGTTCTTAAAAAAATAAAGAGATGCTACAATTCAAGAGCTAAGTCAAATTTTAGAAAAGATCAAAATTTTAAAATACTTATAATCAGCACAACTTTGAGCAAAGAAAATGCTTTACACAAAAAACCCAGGGAGACAAGTAATACTTTCTCCACATCAAATTATTTAATTTAATAAAAGTGTCAGTATCAACAAACATTCAAAGAATACAAACCTCAGCAACTAGAATATCTTAGGGTACTTTTAACTACTTTTTGATCAAAAATTTCTTCAAGAATAAAATATTAATTTCATATTGCTTCCCTCACAAAGATATGATGTAGTACCTCTTCATGACTGCTCTAACAAAACACCATAGGCTGAGTAATAAGTTGTTTTATGGCTCTAGACATTGTCAAGATCAGATCTCCATGAAGACTATGAGGAAGTGTCTCCTCTGCAAAGGATCTAGGGGTTAGTGCAGGATCTGACAGTGCATCTCTTATATGATTTTCTTTTGCCTAGGTTCTATGATGTCCTGAGAGCTGTGAAGATATCTTAACTATAAGCATAACCCTTACCTATGTTCTCGAGTTTCTTCTTTATGTTTTGTACTCTGTTCATGTTTTATCACTCCACATAATATTCTACGAAAGTGTCAGAGTCCAAATTTCTCTGTCTTACAAGGCACTGTTCATATTTGATTACAAGCCTACTCTATTTCCCAATACTGGGTTGTTACTATTTTAACATTTGATAGATAAATATAGTAAGCCTATGATGAATTATGTGTGTTTATTTGGACATTATGTACACATGTATAATATATGCTTCAATGAATGTTTTATTGCAGCAAATATATACTAAATCATAATCTGGCAACTGAGGAAAAACAAGTCATTCTATGTTAGTATAACCCACAATCCACAAACTCAGATTTTCACAAACCCATACTAAGGTCTCCATCTCTCCTGTACCCCCCATACACGAACAAAATGATTTTGTGACTTTTCTTTTTTTTTCTTTTTTTAAATATTTTTATTTTCTATATTCTTTGTTTACATTCCAAATGATTTCCCCTTTCCCGGATCCCCCCTCCCCATATATCCCATAAACCTTCTTCTCTCCATCCATTCTCCAATCACCTCCCTCCTTTTTCTCTGTCCTTATATTCCCTTCCAATGCTAGATCTATCCTTTCCAGGATCAGGACCCTTTCCATACTTCTTCATGGGAGTCATTTGTTATGCAATTTGTGCCTTGGGTATTCAGGGCTTCTGGACTAATTAATATCCACTTATTGTGACTTTTCATTGCAATGAAAAGCGTTTCACCACCTTTTTCTTTAAAGCCTATTTGTATATTTGGCTTATTGTATATTATTCATATTCTCTGGACCTAAAAATAATAATTTCTTTTTGTTTCTCTTTGGTTTTCTTCTTTGAAGACTTTACAGCTGTGAAGACTGTTGTGGGTTAACTAGAGAAAGACAAAATTAAAGGAAACTAGTGGTTTGGCAACTTAAAACCATTTAGAGTAGCACTACTAAAATATCTCTCTGCTTCCATGCCCTGACTTGTTTTGATATCCTTTATTATCTCAGGAGAAGCTAGCAGATAATCATCTAGTAGGTCTATCTATTATAGGAAACACAGGGAAGACAAGCTTTTACTTCAGGGTGCTCTCATTTGCTGAGAATGAGGTAATTAAAGCACAAATTCAGCTCATAATGCAGATAGCCAGTTACAGAAGCAAGGGGGAACAGAGGGACAGTTATTTTCTTATTTTATATCTGCATAATGAAGACTTAGTTTCCATGGCAATTGTGAGTTCATGTCCAGAATAATAGACTGTTAATCCAAAATTCTACTTTTATTCAAACCTCCAGCAAGCTGTCCTTTCATTGAACATTCTTAAATGGTCCCATTAAAGACATGCTGAATTGGTTTCAGAATAGATCTTGGTTAAAATAAATGGATGGCCTAACAGCTTTCTTGTTGAGTATCATGAACAAATAATAATAATGAATAAAGTCAACTAAACAAGTGGGGAAACTAAAAGTCTATGCCTCCTTTCTTTTCATGTTGAACTAAGTTCCTCTACTTGGTATATTCAGGAATTTTTATTTTCATAATACTGATGAAATATATTTATTATTTCTGAAGTATACTGATGTACTTGGATAGATAGATAGATAGATAGATAGATAGATAGATAGATTAACATAATGATTGACTGATAATGGATGAAAGATAGATAGCCAAAATCATGGACTATTTCCTGCATCTCTCAAACAATTTGATCTTTTTTTTTTCTGATTGTTGTTTCCTACAATGTTTCTCATACAATTTTGTCTTCTGCAATATTTCTTAGAGAGCTTAAAAACTTTCCGAGGGGACATTCAACACATTTACCCCAGAAAGAGAACTCAACAAAGCAAAGTAACAATTACACCAGAGTCAAATTTTGGGAATCAATGAATCTTTATTGTGTTGCTAAGTGGAGTATGGGTGAGAGGTTGTAGGACTAGGGATGTATCTAGAAAAAGAAGATGCATCCCTGAAAAGTATCCCCAACCCAGACAACAACTGAAAAGCCAACTCCCTGGACCCCTCTGTAGGACTAAATAACAATTCAAAGGCTCCTAGAGATAGTCTTTTTCCAGTCCAAGTCTCTTCTCTAGCAGTTGGTGACTACTTTTGTGTATCACTGGTGAGGGTCAGCCAAGAATTTTCCAAGTTTCAACTTTCTCAACATGTTCCCTGTGTTGACTTACTTTATCCCATGAACATCTTTCCAGGAGAAAATGTTTCGAGGCAGAAGAAATTGTGATACAGTATGTTTACTGCTTCATCTGCAGATTCTCTTAGGTATTGTCTGTTTATTCTTCTGTGTTCATTCCAACAGTACACACTATGCACCATGGAACTTGTTTGATTCCATATCTATCAGTCTAAAGAATAACCTCAGTCAGCTATAGCAAAATTATTTTTTCCTCCACTTCTTATAACTGGTTCAAAATTAAAATGCACAGCCTGAGTGAGTTTCATCAGATTTAAGATAAGCTGTTGGAAAGCAAAACCCATAAAACAATCAATAAATAAAATTAATATGTCCTTTTAGTCTCTGGTCATATTAATATAAACTATCTGCTAGTCTCATCCTGCTTCCAAATTTCGATAGACTTCTTTACCCCAAGGAGAGCCTCTGAATAGCAATTTACCCCAGCTCTCCTGTCATTGTAATAGCTGATACTTTAGTCATTTGGAAGAACGAAAATGAAACAAAATTAATCCTTGGCGTTTTTTGGTAGTGTGGCTTGAAATATCTACCAGATTCCAATGCTGTATTGACACTGTTTTCTAGAAATACAGTTTGCTCTTGAAATCATACTCTTACTTACTAGTCTATTTTCTCAGTCTCAGTTCCTCCTGATTTTTTTTACCTTATTATAAATAGCTTCCTGTGTTGTTCCATGTGTCCATCATCATCATCATTCTTGGTGTGTTCCACCTATGTAGAAACCAAAATTTAATATGTGACACTTTGTTAGAGATGAATTTCCTCCAACTAGACCTTATGAATACATCCTAAATGCAGCTATCTTGAGATGCATCTTTCTTATTATTTCCTGACTAGCACCAGTCCCCTAGCAGGACACAGGACCAGGCAAATTCTACATTCTTCCCATTCTGCCCATTCATTTCTGCTCATTCATCTTCATTTTATCATGGTGTTTTGCATGATAATAATGCACAGTCTCAGGTAATCTGATGTAGGTGTGTGTTTGTTTATATGCACATATCTCTGCCTGTGACTATGTGTATAAGCTTAATAATTTTTAAAGAACCCATCCAAGAGGGATTAAGTTTTCTGCTTAAGTTTCCTTAGTCCCATAAATTTATTTTCATTGCATCTGCTCTTGAAACAGCTTAAGTTTCATCTGTAATTTTAAATTAAATTATATTTTATTGCTTTCAACCATGGTATCTTCCTCTGTTTGTTTACATTATTAATGTCAGCCTTCAAAGAGATCTGAGGATATTAATTGGAGTTAATTATGCAGATTTGGCCACCCATGCAATTGTTTATTTCCTCAAATATATTACTTTGCTACTGTAAAAATAGTTTGGAGCCAAACTATTCTGATTCAAGATTAAAGGATTGCATAGCATCTAGCATCCTGTGGGGTTAGCATGGTGGATCAAAGGAATCTACAAGATGTGTTATAGCGCTTTTATAATTACAGAACAGCTTCCACTGTTCTTGGTAGTTGAACTGTTTAAACAATACAGTACCCTGTGCTTCTGCCTAAGATTTCATTCTCAGTAAGGGGAAAGAATGAACCCTCTATTCATGAAGGTTTAAGACAGTTGTCTTAAAGGTAGTTATTAAATCTTATTATATATATATATATATATATATATATATATATATATATATATATGCTCACAATCCAGTGCTCAATACAATATTTTTTGCTCAATCACTCTATATTCTTTTTTTATAAAAATGCCTACACAACCAATTGTCATATGTGTCTTAACTTATCTATTTTTCCCCAGCTGTAACTCATCAAATAAATCACATGACTTTTTTCTTCCCCTTGTAGCCCTGCTGTTTCCTTACTTTCTCTCTGGAAAACATCTGTTCACACGTGTTGTCTACCAATGTCACTTTCTTTACTGATACAAGAATAAATGAGACTTCCTAAGGAACATCCCTGCACCTCCCTTCTTAAACCTTACCCATATGTTTTCAGTTATTTTCATTTGTTTTTCAGTGTTGGGAGCAGGATTTTGCTCTGGAATCATGATGGCTTAAAATTTACAGAAATCACTTTGCCTCAGGAAGCTTAATGCTAAAATGGGCATGGTACTTTTGTTTTGATTTTTGGTTTTCTCTGTTTTGCTTTGTTTTTGTTTTTGTTTTTGATTTTTGTCTATTTTACTTTGTTGTTGGTAAGTGATTAACCCAGGGCCTTCTGCATTCTAATCAGTGATGCTATATTGCCCTTAATCTTATGTTTTGGGTGTTCATTTTTTCCAAGAATCCAATTTTTCTCAAAATACATCGTAATTTGTGATTAACTTCATTACTTTCTGTCTTAAATTATATATATTTTTTTACTCTATAAAAAAAAGTCACATTACAACAACTCCATTTGTTCTGGGACCTCTGAGATCTAAAGGGAAGCCTTGATCTCCGGAAGAGAGATAGCGAGGCTAAGCCAAGAGGTGTGTGGAGTATTTCCCATTTTGAGTGAGATTCAAGCATCCTTCCTTGGGCCCTCCAGGAAGCAGAAAAAGGGGGGGGGAGGGATCAGATGTAGGCAGAGGCAGTGAGAAAGGCTGGGAGAGTAAACAGAAACCAGCAGTGGGATCAGGGTGGGGCACAGCTCTAGCTATGCCAGAGACATGAATGCCGGAGGCTTCAGGGAGTCTATGAGGGTGACTCTAGTTGAGACTTCTAGCAGTGTGTGTGGGGGGGGGTGGGGGGGGATGCCTGCTTGTTGATCCTGTTCCCCTAACTAGGCTGCTTTGTCTGGCCTCAGTGGGGGAGGGTAAGCTTAGTCCAGGAGTGGTAAGATGTGCCAGGGTGGGTTGGTACCCAGAGAGGCCTCCTCCTTCTCAGAGGAGAGGAGATGGGAGAAAGGGGAAAGGGTTGTGTGAGGGGGTGACTAGCATGAGAGCTGCTGTAATCAGGATGTAAGATGAATAAATAAATATATTAATGGGGGAAAGGTGGGGTAATAATGACTCAGACAATGAACTGATCAAAAAATGGGAGAAATAGGTATGGCCCTTAATAAGCTGAGGAATCAGAAAACTCAAAGCTCAGCTCTGGGAACAGCTACTAACAGACACACTCTACTACTGTTCATGTTTACTGCTGTCTCAGTTCTTTCCCTTTGAAAGAATAGTTTGGCAGTTCCTTCCTTTTTGTCTCCTTCTGTCAGACTGTCTGCCTACCCCTCTCAGATACTCCCATCTCCAATAGAGTGCAGTGATGTCTTACAACATCTATTTTAAAATATACTTTTTTCTGCCGGGCCAAGAATCTGGAAGGAACTCAAAGCCTTGTTCCTCTCTCTTACTCTTATAATTCACATTTTTAAAGCCCTTGAAGTAATGGTATTTAAAAGAATTTCCTGATGGGACAGGGGAAAGCTACTCAGCAATTTCTATCCGTATAGCTCAACGTTACAGCTCCATCTTATAACAGAGAGGGTACTTCTCTAAAGGAAGTTAGATACTCATCCTGATATTCCAGTTCTGGGTTATGGAAACAACACTTTACCCTTGCACTACTAATCTTGTACTTCACATCAGTTTTCATCTGTTTCAAAATTGCAGTACAAGCTAGGGGACTTCCAAAATTGTAGTATTTCCATACAAAGTAACAGTTCAAAACAAGGTAGGAGAAAAGCCATAAAATTGGTACCAACTCCTCAATAATCACCAAAATTTTAGAAATCTCTAGTTCCATGGCACTCTTTAGACTCTAGCAAACACACATGAGAACATGAGAATTCGCACTGTACTGCTCAATGAAAACGCTTTCCTACAATATAGTAAAACTATGATAATTAAAGACCCTTATAAACATATTGCTAATCATGTATAGACTCACAATTCAGAAATAATTAATGTTATCATTATGGGATGTTTACCCCTCTCTTTGTGCAGTTCTTTTTGATTTTGCCTTTATTGCTGCACCTATTATTCAAATGTTCCTTTCTACCCAAAACAGTACAATATTATAATGGGACACAATACTTATTGCAGCTGAAGTCTTCACTTTGCTGAAATCATGTTTCCTCCAAAAATGATGCCTCATAGCCTAATGAGATTTTACAAAGCTATTTGAGGCTATAAATGTATATAGGAAGTCAAAGAAAAAGTAATGGTCACATGTGACTACAAGTTGATACATATTCATCTATTCCTTGATGCATTTCATATTTTTGAAATAGAATATCAACCCTCCCTCAATACTGTCACAGTATATATAGCATTATTAGTTTATTTGTTTTAGTCATAAACCAAGAGGTAATTATTTTAAAAACTGTCAAATGACACTCCTATTTAACTTGATGGATCTCATTAAATTAGTAATTTATGGTTTAAAAAAATCAAGTTTTACATCTTAAACACAAATAAATACTTTTGAAACAAACAATAGGAGACAACCTTTGTCAGGGAAAATGGCAATGGATTCTTAGATGGGGCATGAGACAATGGTAAGCAGGGCAAAACAAGTCAGAGATGACACAGAAGTCATTCCTCCTTGTGAAGCCAAGGTCAAGAATTACAGAATTAGTGCTGGGTGCATGCCTTTAATCCCAGCACTTGGGAGGCAGAGGCAGGAGGATTTCTGAGTTTGAGGCCAGCCTGGTCTACAGAGTGAGTTCCAGGACACCAGGGCTATACAGAGAAACCCTGTCTCGAAAAACCAAATATATATATATATATATATATATATGTATAATTAAAACACAAAGAAAGGAATAAAAAAACCAACTACTATACTATTATGTATATAGTTTGAAGTTATCTGAAAAAATATTAAAAAAAAAAAACCCTTTCTATAATGTGCCAACAGAAATGAAGATAACTCAACTTCAACATAGGACAGGGGTTAAAGCAAAATAGCCTCACACTAGTGTGATAAAAAGCTGAATCATCATATGCATGTTCAACACATGTCCCTTGACAAATCAAGTCAACAAGCAGGTTATAGAACCCTATTTTGCTTTATTGAGAGTCTAATATTAGTGATCTCTATTTGATTATTGAGATTCCATCAAATTGAATCTGAACAACATCCTATAATTAAATGCCAACATGTCAGTGGTAGAAATAGAAATTTTCAGGGAGTGTCACATTTTAGATAGGTGTTAAAGAGTAGCTTACATACTGGAGCACATATATACAGGGATGGGCTCCATGATACTGTTTAAAGAAAGCTGAACATCAAAATCCATTGAAGAGCTTATCAAGGTAGAAATGAAGACAAGCATGATGATAGTATGTTGATACTTTGTGTATAAATGAATAAGCAATATACATTCCTTATCCTTTATCCTAAATCTATTTATATAATTAAAATTGTTTCCTGTAATAAATACCAGGCCATGGTAAGAAATACTAATAAAAGAAGTATAGGGATGGCTGATCAGCTATTGCTCTTGGAGAAAACATAAGGTCAAACTCCAGCATCCACACCAGACAGCTCACAACTGCTGTAACTTCAACACCAGGGATAACCCAGCCATCTGGTTTCCATGGGCACAAGAACTCATGAGCACATGCCCACACATAGAAGCATACACATAATAAAAAGTAATAAAATTCAATCTTGAAAAAAAATATATATATATATATATTGCAAAAAAATTGAAAATCAAGCACTTTAAATTCACCTATTAAAATTCCCGCATTAAAGTAAGTTTCAATAGGCAGATGACTACCAGCTCCATTCCAATTATTTTAATATTCTGGCATTCACATATTCTGACAATGTTCCAATAATATAGACTATTGTTATAGCAATTGGCCTTGTATATAGTTTCTTTCTCTTTTTCTTTGTTTCTTTCTTTTCCTTCTATTTTACTGCTCCTTTCTTCTTTTCTTTTACTCCTTTTATTCCTTCTTTTTTTTTTTTTTGAGACAGTGTTCCTTTTGGTAACACTGATTGTCCTGGAACATGCTACTTATATGGAAATGGACTTGAAATTACAGATTCTCTTCCACCTGCTTCCTAATGGATGACATTAAAGGATGCATCACCAATCCAATCTATAATTATAGTTATGTAGTTATAGTTATATCCTTATAAACTTTATAGTGCTCCTTTATTTCTCATTACATTTCACAAATGTAAAATAGAATTGTTATTTTCTTCATTGTGGACTTATTTCCCTGTCACATTTACTAGAACATATAATATGCAAAATATAATATCAAAAGATATTTCCCAAGAGTTATTTATTTCCTTTTAAATGAAAACACATTTGAGACTTTAGATATAACATGGTACCAAGAGAAAGCTTAGCGTCTCTTGTTTCTTTTACAGGGTTAAACTCTCTCACGACTACACTTTATCACCTTTCTACATTCATCATTTTGAAAGTTTAGCATTATTTATAGTTATTAACAAGTATGGTATATGATGCGCCTGCTACCAGCTACAATGCCATCTTCTTTGAGAAAGCAAAGGCTGCCTCCAGTTTAAAATTTTCCCCTGACTGAGCCTTTCTTGGAAACTGGACAAACACTTGCAGAATGTGAGATGGAACACACAAAGGCGCTCTGTCACATAAGTATGACTCAGGGGTTGATAATCTCTGAAAACTGCTCCGGACACTTGTGTTCTCATTAGGATCAGAGTTATTTTTATAATTTCCTACAGGAAAAATTCAGGACAGGACAAGGTTCAAAAGGAAGGCCAGGAAGAAAAGACACAAAGGTTATTTTTTGAGTTAATGCCTGCAAAATTGTCTCTCTGGCACTATGCTATTTTAAGGACCAGATTTTTATTCTCAAAAATTAGATCATATTAAATTAAAGAATATGATACAGAAAAGATTTTGCCATATGGTAAAGTTATTTCATAGAAATAGTTTCAGCTATACAGTGACAAAATAAGCATTAAAAATTAAGCATCTGCATTTAAAGCATAATTGTTCTACTGAGAAACATAATTAGAAAGGAATGCATACCTTGTTATTTATAAATAGTATTCTATATGATTAAAACTATGCATCCCTAAGGACTTTCTAAGCACAAGGCAATCAATTTTCAGGTGGTTATGTTGTTTTTAAAGTGGTCTGCAAATGAGATCTCATAAAAGGTACTTGGCACAGCTAGAATGAGCAGATAATGCTTCTAAATTCTAATGGGATAATCTGACAATAATAACTCACAATTAAGCCGGATTTAGAACTGAAAGTGAGCAGATGTTCATGAAATTCTTCATATAGACTATGCTCTGTTGTCAATTTCTTTTACTCCTTGGAAAATTATACAGGCTCAAAGTAGGAAAGGACATACTGTTCCAAACAACAATAAGAATGGAAGTTGAGCTCTGTGTCATTTCCTGAATTTTCGTGAATTCATCTTTATCTTTGTAGTCTAGCTCATTTCCTTTCCCAAATTAGAACAAAACTAAAAAGTTATTTATAGTTTCATTCAGCTAAAATTAAATCAAAAGAAAGGTCAATTACCTGGGATGCCTCATGCTTTTCTTCTGGTTCTAAGTTTTAGTCGTGACCTTTCTCAGAGAAAATTGCATTATATTTATTATCAGCTTTCTCTCTAAAGAGAAGCTTAGTCTGTGTATAAGAAAGGACATATTGGGATACTTTAGATGAATCCTAATACCCAGTAAACATGCCTGAAAATGAGAGAACATTAAATATGAAAGAATATAAGGATTTCAGCAAAAGCTCATCTTCATTTTAGGTAGCAAGGGATGATTTAGTTATACCAAGAAATAACAGTAAAAAAAATCATATTAATTATAAATTGTGACTCAGTGTTTAACTGTTTCCCAGGCACATTGTGAAAAGACATAACTTTGAAATAAGGACTACAGCCATGCAACTGGTGAAGAAGTCAATAAAATATTAGAAGAAGAGCAGTGATAATCATCTGATATGGTAAAATTTGAAAAGGTGCGTTATTTGAAGCTAAAATAAAATTTGTTCAATTTTACTTTATTAAGCTCAAGATAACAGTGAAAATTTTATTAAAATATCACATAGGTTGTTGAAAATACAAAACCAGAATTCTTTGAGATTGAATGACAAGGAGCAGCCTTAAACTCTTGAAAACCAATGTAGTGCCTCTCTCTGTGTGTGCCTGTTGGGGCAGTGAAGAGATAGGGGTAGGGCTAAACAAAACATTAAATGACAGATTAGGAATGAACCCATGCACTACTGTAGAGCTTTAATAGACAAATGAGATCTGTGACAAAAAAAAAAAGCCCCACACTAAATAAATAAATAATAAAATAAAATAACACCCACTGACATCCATAAGCAAGAATGATTCAATAGCATCTATTGATCTTGAAGCAGATTTAAGACTACCAGGTTGAGGAGGGGCTTCTCTTTTATTTTAGTGCTGTGATATGATATATGGAAACCAAAGTCAGAGGTGAAGGGAGCACATATTTAGCAGAATAACTTTGAAAGAATTGATTATGTAATATGAGATACTTTGAAGAAATAAAATGTCATTATGGAATGAAGGTCTTCCCAAGGGAGGGTGGATGTTTTTAAAAACTTTTTTTTTGCATGAAAGACACTAGACTGTCTTTCTAAAGTGGGGTATCATTACATATTGATCACTGAATCACACCCTGGGGAGGCATACATGCTAGAAGATAACTTGCCCTAATAGCCCTCCATCTGCTTAAACAGTAGACCCATCAGGAACAAAAGCAGCTATGTTCTTCTCCATGAGATTTCATCATGTCCGAGCAGAAGCCTGCAGAATTTCAGGACTCCCAGACAGATTTTGTCACAGACTGTTTACTGTCCCCTGTATGTGCCTAAGAAAGAATCATTTACAAGCTACTGTCTGGATTGTGTGTCCATTCATCACTCAGCTAATGATTTATTAGCCATGGAAATCTGCTTGCCCCTCCCATTTCCGTCCAGGGTATGACAAAGGGTGTGTAATGCCCTTGTATACCACAGTGGCGCTGGGTTGTACTCACCTGTGAACTTTCCCTTGCAGACCAATCAATTTGTATTCTTTCTTTTTTTTCTACATTCTTTCTTTACATTCCAAATGATTTCCCCTTTCCTAGTTCCCCCCTCCCCATAAGTCCCATAAGCCCTCTTTCCTCCACCCATCCCTCAATCACTCCCCTCCCATTTCTTTGTCCTGGTAATCCTGTACATTGTGGCATCAAGCCTTTCCAGGACCAGGGACCTCTCCTTCCTTCTTCTTGGGAATCATTGAATATGTTAATTGTGTCTTGAGTATTCAGAGCTTCTAGGTTAATTAATATCCACTTATCAGTGACTGCATTCCATGTGTATTCTTTTGTGTTTGAGTTACCTCACTTAGGATGATATTTTCTAGTTCCAACCATTTGCCTAAAAATTTCATGAATTCATTGTTTTAATTGCTGAGTAATACTCCATTGTGTAAATATTCCACATTTTTTATATCCATTCTCCACTGAGGGACATCTGGGTTCTTTGCAGCTTCTGGCTATTATAAATAGGGCTGCTATGAACATAGTAGAGCCTGTGTCCTTATTGCATGCTGGGGAATCATCTGGGTATATGCCCAGGAGTGGTATAACAGGGTCCTCCAGAAGTGTCATGCCCAGTTTTCTGAGGAACCACCAGACTGATTTCCAGAGTGGTTGTACCAGCTTGCAATCCACCAGCAGTGGAGGAGTGTTATTCTTTCTCCACATCCTTGCCAACACCTGCTGTCTCCTGAGTTTTTAATCTTAGCCATTCTGACTGGTGTGAGATGAAATCTCAGGATTGTTTGATTTGCATTTCCCTAATGATTAATTTTTTTATTTTTTATTTTGAAAAATCACCAATTTTTATTATTATTATTATAATTTTTTTATTTTCTATATTCTTTGTTTACATTCCAAATGATTTTCCCTTTCCAGGTTCCCCCCTCACCATAAGTTCCCTAAGCCCTCTTCCCTCTGCACATTCATTTCTTAAGGTGCTTCTCAGCCATTCGAAATTCTTCAGGTGAAAATTCTTCTATGACACGTTTTTCAGTCCATTCGCTTCCAATTCATTCCAGATAGCTTTTGAAGAAGGGTATTTTCAAGCAACTATTGTTCTAAGTGCAGAGAGACATGCAACTTCTTGACAGACAGAAGAAGAAACCCACCTTCACCACAGAAAGGGAAGCCTGCTGAGCAAAAGTAAAATGACTGAGTAAATGAACATGCACTAGATGATTTTTCTTTTTCCTTCATAAAAAGCTTTCTACATTCCTTCCTGCCTCACAGAGCTAGTGACCACTCTCCAAAGCTAGGCAATTACTCAACACTACTTGCTCACTCTAATCTAACATGGGCACACACTGGACTGCCCCTCCCCTGCCAGAGCTCTATTTAGATGTTCCTTAGCAATTTCACTTTCTGCTTATCTTGTCAGTGGGTTCAATTGGGTTTTTACACCATATTTCTGCTTCTTCTGTTTCTAAAAGCTATCTTGGTCTTTAGGGCTTAATTATATGTTAGTCATCTTTGATTATGTCTTTGGTAATAAAAACATAATGCATGGCATTTTATAGCAGACCACAGCAGTAAATTTCTACTTATTCAAAAAAAAATGAAGAGAGGTAAGGTTGAAGTGATGGAAAAGGAGGTGACCAGTTTTATTGATGAAATGGGACAATGTACAGCTGTACTGGCTAGTTTCATGTGTCAACTTGACACAGGTTGGAGTTATCACAGAGAAAGGAGTTTCAGTTGGGGAAGTGCCTCCATGAGATCCAGCTGTGGGGCATTTTCTTAATTAGTGATCAAGTAGTGAGGGCCCCTTGTGGGTGGTACCATCTTTGGGCTGGTGCTCTTGGGTTGTATAAGAGAGCAGGCTGAGCAAGCCAGGGGAAGCAAGCCAGTAAGAAACATCCCTCCATGGCCTCTGCATCAGCTCCTGCTTCCTGACCTGCTTGAGTTCCAGTCCTGACTTCCTTTTGTGATGAACTGCAACTTGGAAGTATAAGCTCAATAAACCCTTTCCTCCCCAACTTGCTTCTTGGTCATGATGTTTGTGCAGGAATAGAAACCCTGACTAAGACAACAGTAGTGAAATTAGTGAAGAATCTTATTCCTTTCTTCAGAATTTAATCGTTAATTTTTATTTTTATAAAGATGACATAGTGTGCTATTGTGTTTTATTGCTTAATAACAGTTAAATGCAGATATAAAAGTCAGATCACTGGTGTTAACTGTAAGTAACTGTAAGTCTTTAACTTAAATATAAGGAAGCCTTCTAGTTTTATTGACTTGGGAAGAAGCAAATTTAAAAAGAGGCAATAGTATAGGTTATTGATGTATGGTATCCGTTTAGAATACAGGGGCAGCGCAGAAACAGAGAACACCATGTAAGAAAACATCATCTGGAAGGTTCTGCTAGTGTATGACAAATACAGAGGGGGACACTCTCAGCCAGCCATTGAATTGAGCACAGAGTCCCCAATGGAAGAACTAGAGAAAGGACCCAAGGAGCTGAAGGGGTTTGCAGCACCATAGGAGGAACAACAATATGAACCACCTAGTACTCCCAGAGCTCCCAGGGACAAAACCATCAACCAGAGAGTACGCATGAAGCTCCCCATGGCTCCAGACACATAGGCAGTAAAGAATGTCCTTGTTGGACATCAAAGGGAGGAGAGGCCCTTGGTCCTGGAAAGGTTAGGTGCTGCAGTGTGGAGGAATGCTGGGACAGGAAAGCAGGAGAGGTTTGATTGGGGAATAGGGGGAGCGAAGATGGGTTATGAGACTTCAGAGAGGGGGAGAAAAGGCGATAACATTTGAAATGTAAATGAAGAATATATCTAATTTAAAAAAGTAAAAAATGTTATAAAACAAAAAAATAAGTAAATAAAAATAAATTAAAAAAAAAAAAAAGACAAAGTTCCACCATGAAGGCAGATACCACCTGTGGTTATGGACCAGGGAAACTGAGACGAGCGAAAACTCTATGTACTATTACACCATGTGTCATCTCAGAGCAATGTCTGTCTGCCATACTGGCTAAGAATGGGTGTTATCTAGACCCCTGACATAATTTGCTCTTCGTTTTGCACCTATGGGCTCAAGTAGGAATGAAGAATAGGACACCAACTTACTTAATACACCCATAGTTCCAAACACACTTTATTTTTATTTGAAAGCACAACTAGTACCTGGTGCTGTGTAGACAAGGTCTTTTAATCTCATCACAACAATGAACATAGACTTTTCTTCTTCAATAAAGCTATATTTCCCAAAACACACCCAAAAAAGAAAAAGAAAAAGAAAAAAAAAGAAAAAGAAAAAGAAAACTTCAAGCATTTAATCAAATTCCACCATTATCAGTCTACCAGGATGAACTGAGAATAAAAGTACTGAATTTGGGTGAATATTATCTGTACATTAGGAACCCAGTAATTGATAATTCTGCATTCTTAAATATGTTTATAGAAAGAACTCCTAGGGAATTTTCTATTGTAATAGAAAGAAGGTAGTATCTCACAGAGAAATGGCTGATTAAACTTTTCACAATAGGCTACTATCTTCATTAATCTCACTGTAGAATTCAATAATGTGAGCATGGTTTATTAATTAGCTGATATTTGAGATAAATGCTTTTGTACTTTAAGCAAATAATTGTAGATTCTTTGGGACATGGTGAGAATATCTCTTAAATGATAAAAGCTTCTGGTAGAAGTATAATAAATTCTAAAACCTTTGTCTAATTTATTTGGTTATTTTCATATTATATTAGAAAAAGAATGTTACTACATTCATCTATAAGAAATAAAATTTTCTTATGGGGATTGGCCATAAGTACTTAATGAAGAATTTACATTGCAAGAAAAAATAAAGTACAAATTATACTCAAAGATATTATAGCAGTATATTGGAGAATTACTAGCTAGCATTTATATAATCTCTCATCTTGTTCTTGATCATCATTTAAACAACATATATCTATGCATCATGAGAGCAAAAATTGTTACCTGTGTTAAATGTAGTATAAATCTCAGGATCTTTAATAATGCATAAAATATGAGGCGCTCAGTGAATCTTATTCAATAAATTAAAAAAAGTTACTTTATTGATAGTGATAACTATTTATAAGGTAGTGCACATCAAAAGACAAAGTGTGGACAAGAGGAATATCATTGTGCTGGTTGGACTCTTGTCAACTTGGCAGTATCTGGGAAGACAGAATGTTGGTTAAAAAATGCCTCCTAAGGGATAACATTTGAAATGTAAATAAAGCCAATATAAATAAAAAAAGAAAAGAAAAAAGAAAAGAAAAGAAAAGAAAAGGCCTCCTACACAATGAAAGCAGTGCTAAGAGGGAAACTCATAGCTCTGAGTGCCTCCAAAAAGAAAATGGAGAGAGCATACACTAGCAGCTTAATGACACACCTGAAAGCCCTGGAACAAAAAGAAGCAAATTCACCCAGGAGAAGTAGAAGGCAGGAAATCATCAAACTCAGGGCTGAAATCAATCTGGTAGAAACAAAGAGAACCATACAAAGAATCAACAAAACCAGGGGCTAGTTCTTTGAGAAAATCAACAAGATAGATCAACCCTTAGGCCAGACTAACCAAAGGGCACAGAGAAAGTATCTAGATTAACAAAATTAGAAATGAAAAGGGAGATAAAACAACAGAAACTGAGGAAATTCAAAAAATCATCAGATCTTGCTACCAAAGCCTATACTCAACACAACTGGAGAATCTGGAGGAAATGGACAGTTTCCTAGACAGATATCAAACACCAAAATTAAATCAGGATCAAATAGATCATCTGAACAGTCTCATAAACCCTAAAGAAATAAAAGGGGTCATAGAAAGTCTCCCAACCAACAAAAGCACAGGACCAGATGGCTTCAGTGCAGAATTCTATCAGACCTTCAAAGAAGACCTGACACCAATACTCTTCAAACTATTCCACAAAATAGAAACAGAAGAAACACTACCGAACTCGTTCTACAAAGCCACAATTATAGATACCAAAACAACACAAAGATCCAGCAAAGAAACTTCGGGCCAATTTCCCTTATAAATACCAATGCAAAAATACTCAATAAAATTCTTGCCAACTGAATCCAAGAACACATCAAATGATCATCCACCATGATCAAGTGGGCTTCATCCCAGGGATACAGGGATGGTTTAATATAAGGAAATCCATCAATGCTATCCACTACATAAACAAACTCAAAGAAAAAAACCATATGATCATTTCATTGGATGCTGTAAAAGCATTTGACAAAATTCAGCATCCTTTCATGCTTAAAGTCCTGGAAAGAACAGGAATTCAAGGCCCATACCTAAACATAGTTAAAGCAATATACATCAAACTGGTAGCCAATATCAAACTAAATGGAGAGAAACTTGAAGCAATCCCACTAAAATCAGGGACTAGACAGGGCTGCCCTCTCTCTCCATATCTTTTCAATATAGTAGTTGAAGTTCTAGCTAGAGCAATTAGCCAACATAAGGAGGTCAAAGGGATACAAATTGGAAAGGAAGAAGTCAAATTATCACTATTTGCAGATGACATGATAGTATACTTAAGTGACAGAAAAAACTCCACCAGAGAACTCCTACAGCTGATAAACAACTTCAGCAAAGTGGCAGGTTATAAAATCAACTCAAGCAAATCAGTTGCCTTCCTATACTCAAAGGATAAGCAGGTTGAGAAAGAACTTAGGGAAATGACACCCTTCACAATAACCTCAAACAATATAAAATATCTTGGTGTGACTCTAACCAAACAAGTGAAAGATCTATATGACAAGAACTTCAGGTCTCTGAAGAAGGAAATCGAAGAAGACCTCAGAAAATGGAAAAATCTTCCATGCTCATGGATTGGCAGGATTAATATAGTTAAAATGGTCATTTTGCCAAAAGCAATCTACAGATTCAATGCAATCCCCATCAAAATCCCAGCTCAGTTCTTCACAGAGTTAGAAAAAAGCAATTCTCAAATTTATCTGGAATAACAAAAAACCCAGGATAGCTAAAACTATTCTCAACAGTAAAAGAACTTCTGGGTGAATCAGTATCCCAGACCTCAAGCAATACTACAGAGCAATAGTGTTAAAAACTGCATGGTATTGGCACAGAGACAGGCAAGTGGACAAATGGAATAGAATTGAATATCCAGAAATGAACCTACACACCTGTGGTCACTTGATCTTTGACAAAGGAGGGGAAAGCATCCAGTGGAAAAAAGACAGCATTTTCAACAAATGGTGCTGGTTCAACTGGAGGTCAGAATGCAGGAGAATGTGAATTGATCCATCCTTATCTCCTTGTACTAAGCTCAACTCCAAGTGGGTCAAGGACCTCCACGTAAAACCAGACACACTGAAACTAATAGAAAAGAAACTGGGGAAAACCCTTAAGGACATGGGAACAGGGGAAAAGTTCCTGAACAGAACACCAATAGCTTATGTTCTAAGATTAAGAATTGACAAATGGGATCTCATAAAATTACAAAGTTTCTGTAAGGTAAAGAACACTGTCAAAAGGACAAAACGGCAACCAACAAATTGGGAAAAGATCTTCACCCACATCTGATAGATGGCTTATATCCAATATATACAAAGAACTCAAGAAGTTGGACCCCAGAGAACCAAATAACCCTATTACAAATGGGGTAGAGACCTAAACAAAGAATTTTCACCTGAAGAAATTCGGATGGCTGAGAAGCACCTTAAGAAATGCTCAACATCATTAGCCATTAGGGAAATGCAAATCAAAACAACCCTGAGATTTCACCTCACACCAGTCAGAATGGCTAAGGTTGAAAACTCAGGAGACAGTAGGTGTTGGGGAGGATGTGGAGAAAGAGGAACACTCCTTCACTGCTGGTGGGATTGTAAGATGGTACAACCACTATAGAAATCAATCTGGCAGTTGCCAAGAAAACTGGATATGACACTTCCGGAAGACCCTGCTATACCTCTCCTGGGCATATACCCAGATGATTCCCCAGCATGAAATAAGGACACATGCTCCACTATGTTCATAGCAGCCTTATTTATAATAGCCAGAAGCTGGAAAGAACCCAGATATCCCTCAATGGAGGAATGCATACAGAAAATGTGGTATATATACACAATGGAGTACTATTCAGCAATTAAAAACAATGAATTCATGAATTTTTTAGGCAAATGGATGGAACTGGAAAATATCATCCTAAGCGAGGTAACGCAATCACAAAAGAATACACATGGAATGCAATCATTGATAAATGGATGTTAGTTAACCCTGAAGCTTTGAATACTGAAGATACAATTAGCTTATCAAATGATTCCCATGAAGAAGGAAGGAGAGGGCCCTAATCCTGGAAAGGCTTGATCCAGCATTGTAGGGGAGTACCAGGACAGAGAAAAGGGAGGGGGAAAGATAGGAGAATGGATGGAGAGAAGAGGACTTATGGGACATATTGGGGGGGGGGGCACTGGGAAAGGGGAAAGATTTTGGAATGTAAACAAAAAATATAGAAAATATAAAAATAAATTTAAAAAAGTCAAAAAATTAAAAAATTTAAAAAAAAATTAAAAAAAAGGAGAAAGTGATCTGAATGAGCCACAAAGAGAAAGCCAGTAAGCTGTGTTCCTCTGTGGTCTCCACTGCACACCCTGCCTTGTGATTGCCTTGATTGAGTTTCAGGCTTGGCTTCCCTTACTGATCATCTGTGAGCAGGATATATAAGCCAAATGAATCCTTTCCTTCCAAACTTCTTTTGCTCATGGTATTTACTATGGTGATAGGAAGCAAACTAAGCAGGTATTACATAAAATTTCAAATTATGCTCTGTGTAATCATGATTACTATTTTTAATTTTTATTTATGTATTTATTTACTCTTTGGATAGTTGAAATTGGGAAGACAAAGAGATAGTATATATGTTTAAGGGGTTATAAAGATATTACTCAAATTCTACTAAAAATATCAATGTTCCTTTTGGTAACATTATCTATTTAATCAAAACTCTAGTAAAAAAAAAAAACACAATTTTTTTTTTCATCCTACAAGTAAAAATCAATTTGTTTAAAAACATTCAACAACAAGAAAATAAGCTAAATCAGTTTAGTGTCATTATCCTTCCAGGATCCCACTGCTTGTGATTTGTGATTGTAGAGGACTGTCTCACAAACATTTAATTTACATGGATAAATCCAGATGCTTAAGAACATGACTTTCACTTCTAAGTTTGGTCCTAAAAGTTTCCTACTTGTGTTTGTCCTGTTCTGGTTCTCTGACACTTTGTGAGAGTACTCCATAGTTATGCAAGGCAGACCCTGATGATTTATGGTTAGGAAAAAAATAAGTGATCTGACACTTCAATAAAACGAGGTCACAAGTCCCAGAGGCTGGATAAATTCCCAATCAAATAATGACTCTTGTTGTAACTTCCAATTCCTTTTTTAACAGAAGACAAAAATAATTACTTCAACCACTGTCTCATGGGTCTTTAGAGATGGGGGAGGGAGGGGAAGGAGAGAGAGAGACTGGAGTAGAAGTAAAAAGTAAATTCACAACCTTTTAGGGAGACATAAATATATAGGCCAATAATAGAGGTGTAATTTGCCTCCTGGACCCCCCAGTAACCAAATGGTTAAGGTCTAGCATTCAGGGATTGTGAAATTTGGGCGATATATACGATTAAAACGCTTCCAAAATAGCATCTTACGTCATGAAAAGGTGTTAAGGGCTTTTATTCAAAGGAATTTTTCCACTGACTAAAGGGAATTTGGCCTGAGTAGCGTGTTCATGACGTGAGCTTTAATAAGAAGGATGAGGTTGTGTTAGCGGGAAGGACTCAAGAGAGCTGCGTCTTCAAGTAGATGTTAACTGATACCGACCAAGAACGCCTGCCTTTGCTCACACGCGTCTTCTGTTACAGTTGGCACAGCCGATGAAAAGGAGCTCGCTAGCTGACCAGGAGGAGTCGCTTTTCTTTGCCATGATCTCAACTCCTTTTTGTTATTCCTCGTCCTGATCGACTGTGATAGATTCTAGGAAGAGGCTCAAATAGCTCTTCTGGTAAAGAGAATGATCCCAGGGCTAAGCGAATTCGAATGGCCACAAACCACACAGCTGTGCCGCGCGCTGCCCCAGAAAAACTTCTCATGTTAGCTACCCCCTCATTTTCTCCTCTCTTCTACCCTCCCCCAATTCGATCATCCCTCCCTCCAGACTCTACTTCATCCCTTCTGTTCTCCCTTTTCTTTCCTTACCCTTTGTTTGGATCTTCTGATGTTCTGAAGCAAGCTACTATTGCACAGATCAGGCTGGCCTTAAATACGGTAACTTTCTACCTCAACCTCGCAGACTCAAGGAGGGCAGGTGCGAGGTATACACCTGCTTACTTTTCTCTTCATACTGTTTTCTGATGAGTTAAGAGGGAAATACACAAAAGAAAGCCAATAAGGATCCGTCTATGTTTACAGAATGAAATTAGCATGTGTTCTAGAAACACAGGCTGTGGGGCTTTTAGAGTAGAGTCACAGGGCTCTTCTCTCACATTAAACCGAGGTGCAGTAACCACAACTGGGTTTTACAATCAGAATGTTTCAAGAATTTCACTCAGGAATGAAATCACAGCTCTGAGGCAGGGAGTGTTTTCAGTCCCTGGAGACTTTTTAAACTCCAATGACCTTAAAAATTGTAAAAGTAAACAAAAAAAAATCATGAGTTTTCACTTTAAAAAAAAAATAATAACCTCAAAATCCCGATGCCTAGGCCCTGATCTTGAAAACCTCAAAGCCAGTGACGAACACAACAGTTGGCCACCAGCTTCGATGTTTATTCCTGTAAACCCCTGCCCTGTGCATCTTGGTGGGATAACTGCAGGGCTGAAGATCGCTTTATGTTTAAAACACTCTAACAGAGGCCAAGTTCCTGTTCTAGCCTCCTAATTGATTGTTACAAAATAGCGAGGGGGTTCATGTTCTTGAATCCTAGGGTACGAACAAAGGTCTTGCCCACACCTTCCCAGTGCTAGCTGCTAATAATCTCTTTGAAGTGCAGTCTCCATGAAAGAGCAGTGCAAAAATCCTTTTTATAACTGGAAATACATCAGACATGCTTCTAAGCAACTCCCCAGCCAAATTCCAGTAAATCTCATATTATTTGGCCTCCTTTCCCTAAACCTGCTGTGATTTAATTCTGTTTCAAATCCTATCCAAATTACCACTCTTGAATTATTTTTTTTTGCTTACCAAACACCTTTTTGTAAGCTATATTATCAGTTCTTGTCAAAACTGCATGTGTGAACCTGAAAAAAATATCATTATAAAACTAATACTCCCCTTAGTAATTCAATTACTGTGGAATTTAGTCATACGTGTGAAAAAATCATTTAGCTCCAAAAATGGGGAGGTCACGAAGGGAGGGAAACTTGGTGAGGGTTTTCATTTTGTGGTTATTTTAATTTAAAGTTCAAAATGAGTTCAGCAGATTAGAATCCCAGACTATAGACATTACTCTCCTTTTATTGTTAAGGAGAAAAAATAAGTCACTGAATTCTTTTCAGGAGCCTCTCTCCTAGGTAATGTAGCGACAAGCTGTGGGCAAACTCTCGCTTCATTTATTTTATTAATAGTGAAAAATAAACCAGTGATTCAGCAGTGTATTCCTGCCTAAGCAGCCAGCGTGTTTCTGAAGGGAAGCCATGTTTGAGGGCCTTACCCCTGAATCTGGGGGTGCTTTTCCAAACAGTCAGTGACAGTCGTCCACTGGTCTGTGTCTGATCTCCGGCCTTGTTCTTTCTGTCATCCATTCGTGCTAATTCATATGGATTTACACAGACCAAACACGTAGGGTGCAGCATAAAACACAAGCTGGAAACACAGCCATGCAGGCCATGAATGACCACTGTGAGTCAGTCTCCATTCAAGGCACCTGTCTGAGTCAGCTATTAATTTTAAATGCCACTATATTTACTCATACATTCTAGATATTATTGTTGTACACTTTCAGGAGAAATATATTTCAGTGAGAGACTTTTCTATCTGAATTCCATCTAAGATTCATATGGCAATAATAACAAATTAAAAGGAATTTGAAGATGGCTAAGTGAATAAGAATATTTGCTTCCAAAAAAAAAAAAGAATATTTGCTTCCAAATTCCTGTAACTCCCCAAAACCTGGAAATGATAGTTTACATGCCTCTCTCCACAGATGATAGGAATGGCAGCGACTAGAGCTGCTGGGTTTGGTGGCTGCGCCAGCCTAGATCCAGGTTCAGTGACAGACCTTTTCTCAGAAGTATAATATGGAGGGTGGCAGAAAATACTGACCATCTTCTCCTGTTATTTCTGCATTCAGAGTGATGTTTGTGCATCTAGACATATACAGCTGCCTCCACCATATATATATATATATATATATATATATATATATATATATATATGCCCAATATACATACCTAAACATGTATAAACATAGATCACAAACTCAAACACTCTAAAATCATTATTCCTTATTTAATTGATTCTAGGATATTTCAAAGATTCCTCTAAAGAAACTAATTGTTCAAAAGAAGGTTTGTTTTTGTTTTTGTTTTGTTTTGTTTACCATGGATGGATAATAGGCTGAGAAGCTGATAAGCACTCTATAAGAATGTGTTTGGGAAATGAAAAAGTGGTTGAAATTGGTGAAAAGAATGCTTATGCACTATGGATAGAAATACGAACACTTTGGAAATCAGTTTGAATGTTTCTCAAGGAACAAGAAACAGAATTAATCACATTACTCAACTATCCCACTCCTAGGCATATAACCTAAGGACTTGATCTCTTACTGCAGAGACACTTGTATAGTCCTTATCATTGACTGATTGCTTTGCTCACAATAGATAGGGACTGAAATCAACGTAGATGGATACCAACTAGAATAGTGGAAATGTATTCACAATGGTTTTCTATTCAACTGTAAAGAAAAGTGAAATCATAGAATTTGTGCCATTATGTTATAGAGGTATAGCATGAGAGATGCTCATGAGAAAATTAATTAAAATCAACTAAACATTTATAGAATGTACAATGTATAGAATGTACAAATGTGTAATGTATAGAATGTACAAATATATAATGTATAAACATTATAGAATGTAATGCCAGGCCTGTAAGTATTAATGGCTCAAAATATAAAATGCAGAAATGTGAGTGTTGGAAAAGCATCTCCGATGGTCTGTCATATGCTACATGACCTGGCTGTGAATATCATGCTAGAGTGTATTTAAGAAAGACATATCATGGAATTATAATTCGTATTAAGCATTTAATAAACTCATGGGTTAACCTGCTCTTCAAGAAGTCCCTATGTAGTAGAAATATATGCACTATTTGAAAAGTATTTTTTGCTGCAATACTGGGGTCAATATACATCAAATGGGTTTGGATTAAAAGGAGCTATACAATCAGAGTTTCCTTTAAGAAATGTGTCTTACCAATAAAAATATCTCAGAAAGCTGCATGCCTAAGCAAGAAGGCATCATAAGACAAAGTGCAATTTAAATATCAGTCAGGAGTTCCAGAGGGGAATGAGCAGGCTGTGTGATCGGGTGTTATATAAAACATGTCAACCAGATGAACAATTAAAATAAAAAACGATTCAGAAATTTCCAGAGTTAAAAGAACTGCATCAATAATACAAACTTAAACTCTATATACTTAACCATAATAACTCAATGTTACCATTCTTTGTGTACAAACTAACAATGTGTTCATTTTCTTATTTGGTACGCATTTTTCTCATATTCCAACAGGGAGATGTATTGTCTCAAAATACAATATTTCCTTATTCATATCCCATGAAGCTTCAAATTTTATAATTCTTAGAAAGTAATATAATGATAGTTTTACTCTGCTTCACTTAATGTTCACTATAACATGATATTTCTCAGAATCCAACATTTTCTAATTTTCCAGAAGAGTGCCAGAATATACTCTTTGTGAATGATCTAGCTTACCATCTCTTATGGTTATAAACACTGTGACCGAAAGAAACTTAGAAGAGGAAGGAATTATTTGACTTTAGGTTATTCCCTCTTTTCCTGGAACCCAAGAGAGTAGCTCAAGGCAGAAGCTTGAGGCAAAAGCCATGAAGGAATGATACTTGCTGTCTTGATCACTTGTTCTTTCTCTGGACTCATGCAAAGGTGGTTTTCTTATATATCTAAGGGCCAACTGCCCAGAGGTAGTATAACACACAGTGAGCCAGCTCTCCTACATCAATTAGCAATCAAGAGAATACTCATGTTCAAACGTCCAATATTATCTAGGCAATCCCTCAACTGAGGTTCCTCTTCCCAAGTGGATAAATTGAAAATAAAACTAACCATGATGCTGAGGAAAACACACAAAATACTGAGCAATGGGAGTATAAGGTGTTAAGCCTTAGAAAAGCAGAACGATAACTAAGAGTAAATGTGTACTCTTTGATGCAATATGCATGCATTAATAAGTTATTTAAACACAGCAGTGTTAATATAAAGCACTAAGACTATAATTTACCTTGCCCTTACTATCTCTCTCTCTATATATATACATATGAGAGAATATTAGAAAGTAATGAGTATATTAATTTCATTGACTATAATAATCTTTAAAATGTGCATATGCATGCCAATAAATCATGTTTACCACATTAAATATACACAGTGAGAATAAATTTAAGCATTTATGACTTTCTGCTTCCTGCCTACAGATACAATGTGACTTGTGATCATACTGTTATGCTCTCCCAACCATAAAATAGCCTACTACTTCTTAAACTATCAGCTAAACTAAATTCTCAGTTCCATAAATAAATAAATAAGTAAATAAACAAATAAATAAATAAATAAATAAATAAATGATAGAGATTGCTCAGTAGATATTAAATAACTTAGGCAGCAGAGAGCTTAAGTGCATTAAATAGACCTCAGCTGGAGAAGAAAGTTGACTTCTAGGGCTGTGGTGCCACAGAGAAGCCTTTGAAAATTTTAAAGCCCAGACCATTAGGAGGCAGCTCCAGAGAAATGGAACTCAGATCTCTGAAGAAAGGACTACAGTTGACTTTTGCATGTTTCCTGGAAGAAAAGAAAACATGGTGTCTTTGAGCACTGGGGAAGCACAAACTAAATTCTAACAGGAAGAGGAAGCAAAAGGAGAAACAAACAACAAATGGGGGGACTATGGTTCTTCTCAGACCTTTGCTCTCTAGTTTCTTCCTTGTAACTCGCTACCAGCAAACCTGAGCCGTGACCATGCCAAGACTGGAAGAGGATCACAGGGCCCAGGCTCTGTCCTGAAGCAGAGCATAGAGAAGGAGGTATGGCAGATAGACCTTATACAATGAAGAAGGAAGGGGCTACTAAAAAATGGATATTTCTCACAATAATTTGACAATATAAAAGGAAGTAGATAAAAAAAAATGGTGGCCAGTAAAAGTAGCTGTTGATGCTTAGTTCTTATTTTCACTTCTGTTTGCACAGCTAGAAGGATAGACATGCTTACAGCCAAGACACATTCTGCATCACAGGACAGAGACACAATTCCTTGTCAGTGTCCTTCTAACAGTTGGTTATGGTATTAATGTGTAAATTCAGTAAGACATGAGAGTCATTATCAAACCTGTGTTCCACAGCTGAGCATTCTAACTGCCTTCTAATTTCAGCTGCTTTCCAAAATAAGAAATGTTAAGGAATTGTCCAGCTGATTTCGGGAGCATGGGAGCTGACAACTACAAAATGTGTCTGATGTAGTTTTGAGTGCTTTATGAGCCTTGGGTCCTTGAGATGGCTCGGGCAGTAAAGTGCATTCTATGGGACTATAAGGGGTTGAGTTCAAATCATATAAATCCACTAAAAGCCATATTAGTATAGTGGCTCACCTATATTCTCAGCATGAGACAGAGGCAGAAAAATTTTCAGAATAAGCTGATTAGAAAAGAGAGCATTGATGGATTTCCTTATATTGAACCATTCCTGCATCCCTGGGATAAAGCCTACTTGATCCTGGTGGATGATTGTTTTGATGTGTTCTTGGATTCGGTGGGCAAGAATTTTATTGAGTAATTTTGCATCTATATTCATAAGGGAAATTGGCCTGAAATTCTCTTTCTTAGTTGGATCTTTGTGTAGTTTTGGTATCAGCGTAATTGTGGCTTCGTAGAAGGAGATGGGTAGTGTTCCTCTGTTTTTTTTTTTTTTATTTTTATTTACATTGCAAATGATTTCCCCTTTTCTGGGTCCCCACTCCCCGCAAGTCCCATAAGCCCTCTTCTGTCCCCCTATTATTCCATCTACCCCTTCCCACTTCCCTGTTCTGGAATTCCCCTATACTCTTGCACTGAGTCTTTCCAGAACCAGGGCCCACTCCTCCATTCTTTTTGGACATCATTTAATTTGTGGATTATGTCCTGGGTATTCAAAGTTTCTAGGCTAATATCCACTTATCAGTGAGTGCATACCATGCTTGATCTTTTGAGACTGGGTTACCTCACTTAGTATGATGTTCTCCAGCTCCATCCATTTGTCTAAGAATTTCATGAATTCATTGTTTCTAATGGCTGAATAATACTCCATTGTATAAATATACCACATTTTTTGTATCCATTCCTCCGTTGAAGGACATCTAGGTTCTTTCCAGCTTCTGGCTACTACAAATAGGGCTGCTATGAACATAGTGGAGCATGTGTCCTTATTGCATGCTGAAGAATCCTCTGGATTCAGCATGCCCAGTAGTGGTATAACAGGGTCCTCAGGAAGTGACATGCCCAGTTTTCTGAGGAACCGCCAGACTGATTTCCAAAGTGGGAAAGAATCTTCACCAACCCTAAATCCGACAGAGGGCTAATATCTAATATATACAAAGAACTCAAGAAAGTAGAACCCAGAGATCCAAATAACCCCATTAAAAAGTGGGGTACGGAGCTAAACAAAGAATTTTCACATGAAGAACTTCGGAGAGCTGAGAAACACCTTAAGAAATGTTCAACATCATTAATCATTAGGGAAATGCAAATCAAAACAACCCTGAGATTTCACCTCACACCAGTCAGAATGGCTAAGGTCAAAAAATCAGGAGACAGCAGGTGTTGGCGAGGATGTGGAGAAAGAGGAACACTCCTCCATTGCTGGTGGGATTGCAAGATGGTTCCTTCTGTTTCTATTTGGTGGAATAGTTTGAAGAGCATTGGTGTTAAGTCTTCTTTGAAGGTCTGATAGAATTCTGCACTGAAACCATCTGGTCCTGTGCTTTTTTTTGGTCGGAAGGCTATCCATGACCCCTTTTATTTCTTTAGGGGTTATGGGTCTGTTTAGATGACATGAAGAACTTCGGAGGGCTGAGAAACACCTTAAGAAATGTTGAACATCATTAATCATTAGGGAAATGCAAATCAAAACAACCCTGTGATTTCACCTCACACCAGTCAGAATGGCTAAGGTCAAAAACTGAGGAGACAGCAGGTGCTGGCAAAGAGGAATACTCCTCTACTGCTGGTGGGATTGTAAGATGGAAATCACTTTGGAAATCAGTCTGGCATCCTCAGAAAATTGGGCAGGGCACTTCTGGAGGACCCTGCTATACCACTCCTGGGCATATACCTAGAAGATTCCCTAGCATGTAATAAAGACACATGCTCCACTATGTTCATAGCAGCCCTATTTGTAGTAGCCAGAAGCTGAAAACAACCCAGGTGTCCCTCAACAGAGGAATGGATACAAAAAATGTGGTATATTTACACAATGGAGTACTATTCAGCCATTAGAAACAATGAATTCATAAAATTCATATACAAATGGATGGAGCTAGAGAACATCATACTAAGTGAGGTAACTCAGTCTCAAAAGATCAGTCATAGTATGCACTCACTGATAAGTGGATAATAACCTAGAAACTTGGAATACCCAAGAAATAATCTATATATTAAATGATGTCCAAAAAGAACAGAGGAGTGTCCCCTGGTTCTGGAAAGACTCAATGCAACAGTATAGGGGAATACCAGAACAGAGAAGTGGGAAGGAGTTGTTGGAGGAACAGGGGGAGGGAAGAGGGCTTATGGGACTTGTGGGGATTGGGAACCCAGAAAATGGGAAATCATTTGAAATGTAAATAAAGAATACATCAAATAATTAAAAAAAAAGAAAAAAAAGAAAAAGAAAAGAAAAGAGAGCAAATTCTGAGAGCTTCAACTAAAGACATTCCCTCTATACAGTGGAGATGGACAGAGAAAGATACTTCATATCAATCAAGGAAGCCTTGGTACATATATGATATGAACCTTCCAACACACATGGGCCAACACACATCTACCCATTCTTACACCAAGAAAACTGCTCTTTCCTCTCTGTGACGTAT
This sequence comes from Apodemus sylvaticus, assembly GCF_947179515.1. NCBI lineage: Eukaryota > Metazoa > Chordata > Mammalia > Rodentia > Muridae > Apodemus > Apodemus sylvaticus. The sequence continues at coordinate 11,832,011 of NC_067486.1, read as the reverse complement.
AATCTGAATACAGTTTCCCCTCCCTATATTCCTCCCAGGTTTGCCCCACTGGAACTGTGTTTCTCAATTTCACACTGCAAGATATCTTAATGAGCCTGTAGTAATTGATTTTCTTTTGTACTACCTAAGATTCTGGGCATGTCTCCAGTGTCCCTGAACCAGGCCTGAAGCGAACAAACGAGCTAGGCTCAGTGACTCCTTGCAAGTATTGACACCCGTATTGCAATTAATGTTCCACCATTGTAAACAAGGGGGAGTTTGTTTAAAATTACTGACATTTGTCAGTAACAAAACTATTAAACCATTCATGTAGTATTAAATGTGGTTACCTGAGAGGAGTGGAGGAATAATTGAATGAATGTGTAAATAATACAAGAAATCCTAAGTACATATGTGTCATTAACATGAGAACAGCTCAGTCAAGACTCCAAAGCCTCAATTCCATGAGAGACTGGACAAACCTTTTCCCTATGAGTTATGATCAGGATGGCAAAGCATACATATGCTCACTAACGACTGAAAAGTGTGTGCGGTAACTAGCAACTGCATCTTCCTTCTCCTGGATGATGGCAGGTGATACTGCTCACCTACATATATACCTCCTAGCAAGACCAGCTCACCCTTTTCTGTAATGGATATAATAAACATGCTGGCTTCCTGGTTTTGTGTGGTTGTTATCACACCATCAAGGTGTGAACCTCTCTCCTAACCCCAGCCTTTCTGTATATCTTTCCGTTTATCTTTTTGCATTTCCTTACTGCTCCAGTCAGGTTTCCAGACCCAAGCTACTCAGGATCTAGCAGGTATTGAGGCAATTACCCTGAATAATCCATCACATGTAAAAACATACATTCAGCTCTGGGATAAAATTCTATGGATAGCTCATGCTTAGCATGTTCAATATCCTACCTGTGATCCTCAGTAACACAACCTCTAACATTCTATACTCACTGATTCCATTTATGTAACAGTCTTGAAAGAGATTTGTAGGGAGGTGTGAGGGTTTTAGGGGTGGCATTATGTGTTGAGTGCAAGTGTGATAATATTTAAGGAAAAATCAGTAAAACAGCATGGTTTAAAAAGAATGTCTACCAATGAAGACTTGCTTATTTTTTTTTTCATTGACAAAACCAGAGCCAAAGAAGAAGCATCAAACTTGAACCTTCTATAGGCCTGACTCTAAGAATCTGAGCATAGGATATTTAGTTGGATAAAAAGTTTTCTGATACAATAAATCTTGGCATGACTGCTTTGCAATAGATAATTTACCACAAAATAAAAAGAAAAGGGTTTCGAATGTACATCACTAAAGGAGTGGTTCTTTAAAAATGCCCGCCTCACTTAATAGACAAACAATCCCTAATTTCCAGTTTAGCTCCTGAGAGTCACATCAGGTTTTATAAATATTTGTTATGGGATAAATCCCAATGTTTCTTTGGGGCTAGGTTCAGCAGTGCCTCTCATTTATATGAAAATATATAGAGAAAAACTTTACACTGTTGGGTAATGCTCTCAGTGTTGGAATTAGTCAACTTTTCCATATTTCAGGAAACTGACCAGGGAAAATGTTAATGAAAGAACATGGTTGGGTTTGCATAAGGTTTCATTTGTAGAAATAAGCAATCTATGACTTTACCTAAATTAGAACACCATTCTTATAGTTTACTGAAATCAAAGGCTTATTAGAGATAAGCCTTTTTCTATTATTTTTCTTTTAAAATGCTTTGCTGGTATCTTTTGGAAAATCATCATGTCCTTTCTACTTAGAAATCAAAAGATGCCCTAACTGAATCAGAAAAACAGAATCAAAGAATGCACACTTTCATCCTTTTGATAAGAAAAGTATTACCTGAGATATATAAATGGTCCATTGACAGCTAAATCAGCCAATAGTGGTTCAAGCACCTCAATATACAGAAAAATGCTTGCTCCTTACTTGGTGCATTCACATATAGTTGGCAAAAAGCCCATTTACATATGCAGTCTTGTGTATTTCCCTAAAGCACGCATAAAAGCTCTTAAGGAACTTATTGAATAAGATTTTAAGATCAGATACTAGCAAATACCCACATGATGATGTCCAAAATAATGGCCTAGAAACACACTTTGAATACCAAGTAAGTGTTCTAATCAGAAATAGATTGTAATTTCTGTGACTTGAAAATAACAAGCCAAGTTGAAATTCTATGAAAAGCTACAGATACATTTTTTGAGATTTAAGAATATGATTTCTTACCAAATATTAATAAATAATATCTTTGATTACTTTATAAATTCAAGCTGACTTAAAATATCCTTTAGCCCTCTGAACATTAGAAATGTTCTTAACATTTTGCCACAGTAAAATGAAATTATTTAACAAGGGTATTTATTTTATACATACGTTCATGTTGTAAATTAGTCACAAGATATTTTAATTTGTATCATGTGTATTTTTCAGTTGCTCTCATAATCGAAAAAAATGAAAGAAATATGTTGGGGCCGTGTAAGCTGCCTCCTTTCTGATTTCATATTTTCTGTGTACCGGAGCCTGCATTTCTCAGGTGTAGAAACCGTGGTGTAGAAACCTTGTAAGAGAGCCAGGATGGGTTTCAGAGGCCAAGGCAACTGTAAACACTTTATTCATGACCTCATTTCACTGATATTTGATAGTAAATTATGCAGCGATGGCAGGTTGCAGGGTTCTGCACACAGCCTAAGAACCTGCACTTTGGAATCTAATAAAGCACACATCTATGGACCCCCCTCCCATTTATTTCAATTTTTCTGAAAGAACAAGAAATCTACAATGGGCAAACCACGGTCAATCTGGACCAATTCCTACTGAAGGGCATCACAGGCTATCAGAGGGATGACAGTTAAAGAAGACCCTAAGAAGGGAGCCTGCAGCCTCAGTTCAGCCTGGAGAGCACAGCCTAAGAGAAAGATCCGCCCCTTTCTTGCAGGCTCCTCCTGCCCGCTGACATCATCATAACAGCTGTCCCTGGCAGCCCACACCCAGTGGCCTCCAGGCCACGGTAAAACAGGAGCGCCTTTTTCCACTGAAAGAAAAGGCCTGTGTCTGTGCCACAAGCACTTTACCACATGCTCGTTTCAGTTGAGAAAACAGATTTTTTTTTCTTTTTAAAAGTATCACAGGTTTTTCTGTATTTTTTTAGGCTGAATATTTCCTCAACATTGAATAAGACTTTAAAAAGTAGATTCTTGATGTGTTTCTTCATTCAAGGGATTAATTTTTTTTTCGAAAATTTTCATAGACAACAGTTATCTCAAAAAAAACTATAATGACTCCTGAAGTGCATTAGAAATATTTTCATGAGAATTCAGGAAGCACATGTTCAAAGAAACTGGCAATGGTAGGATTGGGTAAGAGTTCCTTCAGCACAGTGTTTATAACCTGAGGAACTGAGTCCCATCACCTGAATACTTAAAAACATTCTGAGCCCGGCGAGGCATGTCTAAAATTGCAGCACTGGAAAGGATCAGGTAAATAGCCATCTTGGTCTCACTGGCTAGCCAGTTTGAACTAATCAGGTGAATCTCAGCTTGGGAAGCATTTCAAGGATATTAGTTTTGATATATGGGGATAGATGTAGGGCTAGATGTAATAGGAGTGTGTAAGTGTGTGTGTGTGTGTGTGTGTGTGTGTGTCTGCATATGATTGTGTGTGTGTTAGACAGAAACCTTTGTATTTATTGCATTTCTGAATTTCACAGGTGTAGAAACCATGGATCAGAAAAGGGCTATGAGGAAAGAACTACATGAATATACACACACAAATGTAAATATATAGTTTCTTTTTTACCTGAAAATCTAAATATTAACTTAAAAGCAGACTTGTCAAAAAACATCATGAAATATCCCTTAGGTTTCTTTTTTGAAAAAAAATCTCTGAATACATTTGACCCTTTATTCCAATGTGACTGAAAGTATATTTATTTTCTTATTTATTTACTTATTTATTGTAGAACAAGAGAGACACCTCAGCAAATAGTGCCTGTTTATAGGCACTTTAAGAGGAAGGAACGGTCTTTCTTTCCCATGAGCACAGGGCTTTCCAGTTTTATAAAGAGTTCTCAGACAATCAAAAGCAGGCCATCTGCTTAGGAGCTGGTCAGCATCCCAAACATGATACTCCAGTGTATGTCACATAAGAACCAGAGTACCTGACGTGAGAGATCTCATAGCTGCACCCTAAATACGGAGAACACAGCATTCTATTTTGTTCAGGTGATTCTGTATAAATGTGTTTACGTTTATGTTACAAACGTTCATCATTATCCTTTATTATTAGTTTGAATGAAATTAAACTGATTTCTTTTACTCTGGAAACCACTATGAAATATGATACATTCTAATCCATTTAATGTATTTTAATAAAATAATGTATCTGAAATCTCCCATGATTTGTCATCCATTAAAGTCTTATAAGCATCTTTTATCCACTTTGATGATATAGACACACATTTTCCCCTGACATTACTCATTCTAGGTCAGAGCGTTTATTCCAGTCCTTTCTCACCTGCATCCAAAGTCTATTTTACTGAAGGGAAGGCTTTCTCATGCGTTTTGTATTTGTAGAGAAGAAAAGCTTGATGTATAGAGACTGCTCCATAAAACAGAATGTCAGGAAATTCCTAGTCGATGGGAGAGGTGATTTGGTATTAAAAGCTCCAGGTGGGTTTGAGAGGCAGCGAATATGGGATGGCATGGGGTTGAGACAGTAAAGATCCACAAGACACAGTGGAACCATGGCCCATGTTAGCTAGGGATCTGAGACCGTACATAGAATGTGAACACACTTTCTCGATCTGGGTTACCAGGGAATGGACAGCAACACTGTCATTTGCTAGGTAGATACTTTTTCCCCTGTCAAGTATTTCTTGTATAAACAAAACCACTGGGAAGAGTTAGTATCTACAGAGCATCTGACAGAACTTGACATGGGAGACTTGCTGTGCCTCTGTTGTCTGTCATCTCAATGGGATGGTTCAGAATGGTATTTGTCCCACCTCAGTACTCTAAATCTTCCATCTCACTACATAATAAAAGAGATGAAATAAATACCTGAAAATTAAAGATGAGCCTTCACTGAGAAAGCTGGCCTTAACCTACAGAGGCGTTTGGCAGTGTCAATGCAGAGCTCCCAGGGAGCCTCAAGGAACACAATAATTTGCATCTCTCTCTCTCTCTCTCTCTCTCTCTCTCTCTCTCTCTCTCTCTCTGTCTGTCTGTCTCTGTCTGTCTGTCTATCTCTCTACCTGTCTATCTCTCTACCTGTCTGTCTATCTATCTACCTATCTATCTATGTATCTATCTAGTATGTGAGTGTGTGTGTGTGTGTGTGTGTGTGTGTGTGTGTGTGTTTATGTGTGGGGGTGAGGCAAATGTATATGGGTACCCACAGAGACCTGAAGATGTTGGAAACCCTGAATCCAAAGTTGCAGTTGTTTATGAACTAACTGACATGGATTCTGAGACCTGAACTTAGGAAGCCTAGAAGATCAGTAAGTGCTTTTAATCACTCAGCCATCTTTATACCCAGTCCCATGTTTAATAGAAATTCATGCTCAACACATTGAACAGGCTGTTTTGGTTTGCTTGTCCTGGTGGCATGTGTCTCCAATCACGATTGTATGTATAGATTTTTTTTTTTAAGTCACCGTTAACTTTTCTCTATGAAAAATGAGCAAGATAACTGTTTCGATTCATTTTCATATTTATTTCCAATAAATAAAAAAGAAAAAGTTTTCGGGACCCCTTTCCTCCTATTCATTTGTCTCAACCAGCTGTGATATTTGGGGGCAGGCTTGAGAGCTTAGTTTTCCCATAACTCTGTGTACCATGTTAGGTTGATATCTATGGGAAGCCTGTCCTTTTTAAAGAGAAATGGAGGCAAAGTGGATGAGGGAAGGAAGAGTGCAGAGGAGAATCAGGGAGGAAAGAAGGGAGAGGAAACTATGGTTGGGATTTTATATGTGAGAGAAGAGTACATTATTTTTAAACAAGTATTTGGCAAGTAGGACAAACTAAACACATAAATCAACACATCACTGACCAATATCAACATTACTGCCTATAGTCTCTGATAGGATTCTGTCTAAACTCTACCCTACATTACCTAGCAACAGCCAGGTAGGTCTGGCCCACTATAAAAGGGGCTGCCTGCCCCTCTCTCTCTCTCTCTCTCTCTCTCTCTCTCTCTCTCTCTCTCTCTCTCTCTCTCTCTCTCTCTTGCCTCTCTTACTCTCTCACCTTCTCTCTTGCCCTCTTGGGCTCTTCCCTTCTCCTTCCCTTCCCCTTTCTCGATGTGGTCATGGCTGGCCTTTACTTCTCTACTCTCTCCTTCTCTTTGCTTTTCTCTGGCCCCTTAACTCTCCTCTCCATGTGCTGAATGAACTCTATTCTATGCTATACCATCATGTGTCTGGTCCCTCAGGGGAAGGGATGCCTTGGCATGGGCCTGCTAAGGAGTCCCCTTCCCCTGCATGCACGTAGAACATATTCTCGTGCCGCCTTCTCTCTTTTTGATCACAACAGTCTCTTTTCATGGCCTTTCTTTACTTTAGGCAAGTTGTTTTCTGCATGATGCTAACCCAGCTTTCCAACAGTTTACTCTATAATACAGTCTAGTAGGCAGCCCCGTGCTTGAGTCATGTTATATTTGTAGAAATTGTTGCAAGCTCCTGCCAACTTCTGACAAAGAAAGAAACTGGTGTTGTTTTTCTCAGATCTCATTTGGAACATCAGCATAATCCTACCTTGGAAGGTTTCAGTTCTCCCTGCATTGAAACCTCCTTGGGGAAACATCTAAGAAAACCTAGTTCTTCAATTCAGAGATTGATGTTTATCTGTGCCACCGAGTGTAATGCAAGCCCCACTGTCATTTCATGGTGATTCTATAAAGGGAGCAGACAGTTGAAAGTAAAAGATCTTTCAGAACCCACTACTGTGAATGCTGACAGATTCTATTGCGGGGGCAGGGGAGGATGTCACATGAGTCTCATCTCATATGAAGCAAAGGGAGCCAAGTTCTAGGCCAGAGGCAAACAATGCTAGACCTTAATCTTTGTGTGATGAATATTTATCTTTCTTTCTTTAACGATCTCTCATTTTAAATGAACATATGGAGTCAATAAATCCATCTCCATGAATTATTTTACAGAAATTCCCAACCAAATCAACCAAATTAGTCATTAAGTGAAAAAAAAGTACTGTATAGTTATGTAATAATTCAAGTAAGTAACTTGTTCTGTTGAAGTCTAATACTTTTGTATGTCAAATATCTGCTGTTTGTGTTTTATGTGTTTGGTCTCTAAGCTTTTTGAAAGTACACATTCTACAGCTTTGTAAACAGTCCCATTTTTCAGAGAACATAATATCTTTTAGTTTTACACTATATAGCCAAACACATAAAATTATTATTTATTTCTGTTGTAAGAACACCTTAATGTTTAACCAAGGGACTCTTAAAAGTACAAACGATGAAAAAAAGGAGCCCGGATTTGTTTTAATAAATGATTCCTTTTTCTTCGCTCAAGCTCCTTTTGCCTGAGTCTAGCTTGAAGCATTCCTCCAGAGTGACTTATCCCAGCTGCTTGGTGGGTGAAGAGAAGGACAGCGGTTACCTCATCGGAAAACTCCATTGTACGTACACTAAGGTGTTAGTCCTCACAAAGAATCCAGTTCAGAAAAATAAAGTGAATAAGGAGACGTTATCCGAAGGAGGAAAATCCAGCTTCTACTTGCATTCAAATCTGCTGCCTAATGCTTTAAGTGTGAGGCAGCATTGTGGGTGAGGTTAGTTCTAGATGAATCTTTACGAGTTCTGAGTTCTAATCCCGCTTATCTTTCATCATCTCGCTTGACTTGATAGCATTCCAAATATTCACCTATAAAGTGAAGAGTGTAATATTTGTCTTTCCTAACTCAGAGTCATCATGCAGATCAAAGAGGAAAAGCAGATGTGAGTTTCCCTAGGGTAATATCTAAAATAGTGCAGATATTAATGCTAATTCTACTGGCCTTTGGATGGGTGAAAATCCCCTCAGACCTGCCATGGAAGGAAGAAGTTCTTTCTCCAAAGGCTAAAACTCTCCAAGAAAATGACTCATTCTAAGTTTTCACATCTCAGATGTGACCTGCTCTCTGCTATAACAGAAAAACCAAACACAAGCTACATTTTACCAACAGAAGGAGAAATTTGAACCTTATTAGTTTCAAGTTCACTAATTTTTAATCCTCTCTCACACACTGGCATGCTGGAATGTTTCCAGGAACATTCTCTTAATGTCCACATCAACAGCTCCCACCCTACATTCTTCTTCATCTTGAAAGATCTGTGTTAAACATTGCTTCTTCTAGCTTAACTATTCTCTTCTGCCAACTTCTACAAACTATGCTATCATCTTCATTCTTAACCAACTTCATTGACACCACCACTGATCTCCTAGGTTCAAGTAGTTGTTTTAGCTTCTGTTTTTATTATTACCACATTATTAGAAACAGAGGTTCACAAATTTTGTCAATATTATTGTCTGTGCAAATATGGATGATACAGAGAGTTGTTATTTAAAAATATGAAGCAAACAACAAAAACTTGACAAATTAGAAATGCAGACTGATGCAATTGCTTCAACATCATAACCTGATAAAAATATTAGTGATGACCACTATTTGGTTGATTTGTCTTAGGGCACCTAACTTGATGATTGCCTAAATTGCCAGGAAGTATTAAGCCAACCAAATAGATGCTACTTGATAGTGCCAGAAAGAATTTGTTTTGCATCCAAATGTCAAAAGGAGGAACTTACAGAGGATAGCATGACTTCTGAAGGAGAGCTGTGGTATGATTTACTCTGGTTCTTCTCTGGGGAGCATGATGTCATGAATTCAGCACAGCCTAATATACACAAAAACATTTAGTTTTCTAAATTTAGAAAGTTTCTATTGGTTTGGTATGAAACATGAGGTAATTACCCTCCTTGGAGTGGTTTGAAAGCTTCCAACCACTTCTGAGCACTCCAGAAAATCTGCCCAGTCAATTGTTTATCTTTTGACACCTACATGCCTTTCCATATTATATATGCTTTAACACAAGCATAAGTATATTTAAGTAGAACGTGATATTTGCTTGAGAACAACTGAAATTTATTTTCACATGGGTAGAGGGAATGTTAATTCTAGGTAAGGCTTGTCTCAGTTCAGCCCATGCAATTCTGACTGTAGAAAAGCTACAAAAGCATTTGACACATTATAATTTCCTTAGAATACTAAAAACGTGTTAGCATCTTGACTAATGTGTCACTTATGAGTTAGGTCATTGAGTAAGTTGCTTAGAAATCTACTCTTGTTTTCTTGCTGTCGTTTAATTCTTTATTATTTCCTGGGTCACACAGAGACCAAAAGAGCTGCTCTGTAGTTACCTGAAAGCCTGCTGTAAAATGCTACATATAAACTCCTTAGAAAGGCTACAGTGGTAAAATCAGTTCCCAGCAAATGCAGGCAGACATTGAGATGGATTTGTCATTCATAAGATCTAGTCACATAACAAGTGATTTGTAGTTATTTCTGGAATTGTTCGACGAGTTGCCATACTTAAACTATAACCCCTTGAAGAATGTACATTTTATTTTATTTATACTTCTCCCATGCATTACATCCCGAATGCTGTTTCCCTCCATCCTCTCCTCCTGGCTCCACCCCCATCCACTCGCTCTCCTTTTTTTCAGAAGCTGGCTAACTCTGGACATGATTATGTGATCCTTCCTCAAAAGAATGAGGTTAGACAAACAATTAAGGAAGATTCAATGCTCTGAGTACAGTGGATCCTCTGGGATAGGTCAAGATATCTTGATTTCATGGGATCAGACCAGCTAGGAGTCTGCCCAGCAGAAAGGACCAGGCAGAAGGGGCTGAGGGGAGCCCAGAGGTATTCGGGGGTGGGGGGAGGGAAACGGGGATTTTGGTGGGTGATAGGTCCCTCGTCCACCAGGAAATAGATCCAACTGAAGATCCAGCAATGCCTTTCCTGGGAATATGTCCAAAAGATGCCCCACCAGGCCACAGGGACACATATTCCACTCTGTTCCTAGAGGGCCTTATTTGTGATAGCCAGAAGCTGGAAACAACCCAGATGTCCCATGACAGAAGAATAGATATAGAAAATGTGGTTCATTTACACAATGGAATACTACTCAGCTATTAAGAATGAGGACAACCTGAGTTTTGCAAGCAAATGGATGGAGCAGAAAATATCATCCTGAGTGAGATAACCCAGACCCAAAAGGACATGCATGGTATGTACTCACTAACAAGTATATAATACCAAAAAGAAAGAAAGAAAGAGAGAAGAAAGAAAGAAAGAAAGAAAGAAAGAAAGAAAGAAAGAAAGAAAGAAAGAAAGAAAGAAAGAAAAGTACAGAAGAACAGTATACCTGAGATATAGTCCACAGAACTAAGACAAGATCAACAAGATGAAGGGCCCAAGAAAGGACTCCTCAGTTCCACTTGGGAGGGAGAAGAAAGCAATCACAAGTGGTGAGGGAGGGAGGGAATCTAGAGGGAAAGCGGATGGGGGTTGGAAGGGAAAGGGGAACCTGATCTGGTATTGAGTGAGGGAAAAGGACCTAAGCCCTCAGGGTCAGCAGAAAGAATACAAACAGGCAACCTTGGAAGGTAGGAGGTTAGGGGAACCCTCCAGAATGTATCAGAGACCTGGGAGGTGAGAGACTCTCAGGACTCAAAGGGAGAGACCTTAGATGAAATGCCTGACAGCAGGGAGAGGGAACTAAAGAGCCCACCTCCAGCAGGAAGACAGGGCATCAAGTGAGGGAAGAGGTTGCTGTATCACAGTCAAAACTCTGACCTATAACTGTTCCTGCCTAAAAGAATTACAGGGATGGAAATGGAGAGGAGCCTTTGGAAAAGAAGTCCCAGTGACAGGCCCAAAGTGGGATCCAGCTCAAGGGAGTCCCAAGGCCTGACACTATTACTGAGGCTGTAGAGCGCTCACAAAAAAAAACAACCTATAGTGACTGCACTTCAGAAGACTCAACAAGCAGCTGAAAGAGTCAGATGTAGATATTTGCACCCAACCAATGGACAGAAGCTGCTGACCTCTGTGGTTAAATTAGGGAAAGGCTAGAAGAAGCTGAAGAGGAGGACAACCCTGTAGCAGGACCAGCAGTCTCAATTAACCTGGACCCCTGAGACCTCCCAAACACTGGACCACCAACCAGGCAGCATATACCAACAGATATGAGACCCTCAACACATATACAGCAGAGTACAGGCAGGTCTATGTTTAATCAGAGAGGATGCACCTAACCCTCAAGAGACTGGAGCCTCCAGGAAGTTTAGAGGCCTGGTTGGGTGGGAGCTGGTCGGGGGTGGGGGGAGACATTCTCGTGGAGGCAGGGGGTATGGAGGAGGTATGGGATGTGGAACAGTCAGAGGGTGGACAGGGGCGGAGGGGAGTGCACAAATCTGGAGTGTAAATAAATAAAAGACAGAAAACAATGAAGGTTCACAATAGCAACAACAGAGCTTTATATGAATACACACAGAGATAAACACATGTAAAAGTATCTTTTATTTGCCTGATTATTGTCTAGGAGGCTTATACGGAATAAGCTCTCTCATTCTATTTCCTTCTATACTCTGACTGGCTGGTTCAACTCAGCTTTACTGGCTCAAACTCCTCCCAAAGCTAATTGATTCAATCTGGCTTTTCTTAGATTCTCACTGAATTGCTCTGCTTGGCCACGAACTAACCTCTAGCAGTTTGTTCTAATCTTCTGGCATCTTCTTATTCTCTGGCTACAATTGCCTCTGCTCACATACACGGTACTGCAGGAACTCTTGAACAATTTCACCTTCACTGCACTGACTTGCAACTGACACGATTTCCAACTTATGACCTCTCTTGCTGTTCCTGCTCTGTTCTTAAATACGTTTTCTGAGGGTTGGGCATATAATATCTCAGACTCACCCTGTGAAATCTTTCTCTGATTGTAACTTTGTCTGCCCCTCAATTAGATGTTATTGTTTAGGATTAAAGGTGTGTCTGCAGTCCATCCAGATCACAGAGACCAGAAGGACTTTACATGTGATCAGACACACACACACACACACACACACACACACACACACACAATGTCAAAATGCGCAACATATGAAAAGAACAAGAAAGAAAAACAGTGGGGAAATAGTCATTTGTACATTTGTATCTTACAATTCAGGCAGCAGGCAGCCAGGTTTCTCTACAACCATTTCCTCCTAGTAGGTTTTACATTACTGAAATTATCTATACATACTTTTACAATTTCAGCTCTTCCCTGTCAAATCCGTTGTCATAAAGTCAAAGTCACAATCTGGCCTTTTTGTCTTCTCAGTATCACAAGAAGTTGGAAGCTTGAAAAGTATGTTTAGTATACTGCCCTACAAATGATGATTAAACTGTCCTCCTAGAGACACTTTCTAGAAAGTCCACATGTAATGAAGGAATGGGCTGTTACAGTTGCATCTCTGGCAGGACATCATTGTTGGGTTCAGTAGTAGAGATCATTCCAACTTGGCAGGCAGAAGGGTGTTGACAGAAACTTCAGTGATTATAAATTTAGCTCAGAGTTAAGAGGTCTAACCGGAATGATAGAGAACAACTTCCTAACTCACAGACAAAGACCACTTTAAAAAAACTTCTTTATTATTTCTTTCAGTTTATGAAAGTGTGTACCTGTTTGTCTGTCTATATGTGCAAAATATGGGTTGGGGTAACTATAGAAACCAGTTAAGTGTGTGTGATACATGGATGTGTAGTTACTCATAATTGTGATCCATTCTTTGTAGATGCTGGAAACCTTATCAGAATCCTTTACAAGAGCAGCTTGTTCCGATGACCAAAAAGCCATCTCTCTAGCTGCAAGTTAAAGACTTAGCAGTCATTTTCTTCATCAGCCCTTCTGCCACTGTTCTAACTCAATAGCTAGATAAAATACCTTCCCTTTAAGCATCCAGAGTGATGGAACTTACTGACAGTGAACTATTGGAGTGAGCAAAGCTTTGTTCTACTTAATAACTAGTAAAATGATATATTAAAAAGTGTTCTGAGTATGAATGGGAATTTTATGTCTATTGAAAAGCAATCTCTTAACATTTAAAAAGAAAATTTACCCTTTTTTCCCCAGTAATTAAATTTCAACACTAAACTACTAAAGCATAAATGCTGCTTTTTTCCCCAACAATTCCTTTCCTAAGTTTATTATTTATGATGTAAACACCTTTGCTCTCTTGGTCACTGGCGATGGCTACTCTTGGTTGTCAACTTGACTACATCTGGATTCAACTAAACCCAAGCATCTGCATAGGCCTGGGAGGGATTTTCTTGGTTGGATCATCTGAAGTTGGAAGAAACAGCCTAAGTCTGACCTACACCCTTGGCTGGAAGCCTACATAAAAGGATATGTGAAAGGGGAGTTTCCTGCCCTTGCTTTCCCTGGATAGTTCTTCTATCATTTTGATAAGTCCTTCCCTACCTAGAATCATCTTCTTTAGGACTCCCACTGGAGCCCAGCTGAGATATTCAGCCTTATGGACTGAAGAACTCTTAAATTGTTGACTATCCATCAAGAGATATAAGTTTTTGGATTAGCCAGACCATAGCCTATGAGCCACATTAGTACATCTCTCCCCCCACCCCTATTTTTGACAGATGAGTCTTTTAATAGAAAAACAAAACAGCTCCCCCCCACCAAAATATCAAAAGCCACATGCAAAACAGTAGCAACACACACACACACATATATATATATATTTTAATCCAGACAGCTCTGTTTCATTTCTTCCCCTTTCATTCATTCAGTAAGTTCTGCTTCTCTAGGGAATCCTCTAGGACAATGTAAGCATTGCTTCCACTGTAGTTGGTCAAACTCTACTTCCTCTGATTCTACCACGTGTGGACTATTTTATCTTCACTGATTTTCATACATCTTTATGCCAACATATTCTATTAACTTTGAACCTGAATAATAACCTGAATAATATTCTTTATTAACCTACATCAACATCCCAACTCTCCCATCTTCCTCATTCACTGCCAAATTGCAAGGAAAAAAAAACAAACTTCATGCCCTTACACTAATTCTTCCAAGTCCTAGTTCTCATTTGGTCTTCAGTCTGACAAGTGTTCATGAAGCCTCAGATGGCAAGCACCTAGTATGTAAACCAAGTACTACTGACAATAGGGGCTTACAGTAGATATTGGCAAGAAATCTTGGGCTAACTTCGGTTTAGTTTTTGTATGTGTGCTGAGGATTTAAAACAGCACCTACCTACTGCCCCACTACAAATTTCAGCCTTTATTTTTATGTATTATTATAAAATAAAGTATCCCTAATGCTTCCCAGACTCGTCTTTCATTCACTCTGTAGTCCAAGCTGATCTTGAACACTTGCTCTTTTTATCCTTAAATCCCAAATTGTTGGGATTATAGAAAAATCCGTGAAACCTAGATGAATCCTCTGTTTTGCAGTTCTTTATATGCAAGTATTTCTACAGCCACCTGAAAAATATTGACTTTTCTAAATTAGTCAGTAATGAATCCTCATTGCATTTCTGTTTATTCTTTATTTATTTATTTATTTTTATTTATTTACATTGCAAATGATTTCTCATTTTCTGGGTCCCCACTCCCCGCAAGTCCCATAAGCCCTCTTCCGTCCCCCTATTCTTCCTTCTACCCCTTCCCACTTCCCTGTTCTGGAATTCCCCTATACTCTTGCACTGAGTCTTTCCAGAACCAGGGGCCACTCCTCCATTCTTTTTGGACATCATTTAATTTGTGGATTATGTCCTCTTCCATCACAATGCTCACATCTATTTCCTTATAAGCTGTAAAAAGCAGTAGTAATATAATAAACTGACATGAAACAATTTACTAGAGAAATCAACAAAAATTTTACTTTGGTCTTCGCATTTCTTTGTACATAAGAAAGATATTGATAAAAAACATAGCATTTAGATGGTTTAATGGATTCAACCCAATCATATATGTAACACAACTATGGATCAGGTCTTAGATTCCTATTTTTTCCTTTTTTTTTATTCGATATATTTTTAATTTACATTTCAAATGATTTCCCCTTTGGTGATCTGTTCAGAAACTTTTCCCCTGTACCGATGTCCTCAAGGGTCTTCCCCAGTTTCTTTTCTATTAGCTTCAGAGTGTCTGGCTTTATGTGGAGGTCCTTGCTCCATTTGGATTTGAGCTTAGTACAAGGAGACAAGGATGGATCAATTCGCATTCTTCTGCATGCTGACCTCCAGTTGAACCAGCACCATTTGTTGAAAAGGCTATCTTTTTTTCTATTGGATGTTTTCAGCCCCTTTGTCGAGGATCAAGTGGCCATAGGTGTGTGGGTTCATTTCTGGATCTTCAATCCTGTTCCACTGATCTGCCTGCCTGTCACTGTACCAATACCATGCAGTTTTTAACACTATTGCTCTGTAGTATTGCTTGAGGTCAGGGATACTTATTCCCCCAGAATTTCTTTTGTTGTTGAGAATAGTTTTAGCTATTCTGGGTTTTTTGTTATTCCAGATGAATTTGAGAATTGCTCTTTCTAACTCTATGAAAAATTGAGTTGGGATTTTGATGGGTAGTGTGTTGAATCTGTATATTGCTTTTGGCAAAATGGCCATTTTAACTATATTAATCCTGCCGATCTTAGATTCCTATTAACTGAAATATTTTACAAAGTATGCATCACTGATGTGGCAAGAAAAAATAAACTGTAACAAAAAAAAATGGGTCACAAAAGACGTTTACATAGTCACATGATCTGAGCCACTTTTGTAATAAACCTAAATGTTCCAGTTTCTTGAATGTCAGACTGTCCTCTTACTCAGAGTAATTAGGTCAAGTTGATACTGTGGGTCTAATGTCTACCTCATGACTAAATTCCTTATGAACAATGCTGAAAGGACAACTTATACAAGATTTTTGACTGCTTTTATTCAGCTGAATATGAGAAATTTATGACAAAAAATGTGTATTTTTGTTTTAGTATTTTACTTCTATCTTTTTATGCAAGTGTTCTTATTTTAGTGATAAATTGCCTTTAATATATATGAAAGAAATATATTTACAATTTCAAACTGATTTGATTCTTTACGTATAAGATTTAGGAATTTAAATAGCATTCCATGCATTCTTTTCAGAATTCATGAAGAAGTGTAGTGTCTAGGTTATTGAATATCAAAATGTGTTACCAATTAAGATTAGTATTTGATCAGAGTTACAGTCATGTGGGACAGATATTTTAAATATATTTTTGTTTTATATATATATTATATTATTATATTTTATACATATATATATATTAATGGAGAGATATAAATAATGAATTTCAGCTACAGTTCCAGTACTGGGTGGATACAGGAGGATCATGGGTTTAAGTTCATGTACTGCAGACCCTTTCTCAACAAACAAGAAATGCAATGTTAGACCAAAGCTGTGTGATGATACAGAAAACAAGTGGTTGACCAGTTTTCCTAAAAATTCCAATATCCCAACCCCACCTCCCTTTCTGTCTATTTTTCCCAGTTCCCCACACACCTCCCTTGGTTTTTGTGTGTGTGTTTTTGTTGTTTTGTTGTTGTTGTTGTTTTTATTGAATATCATTTTCATTTATATTGCCAATGGTAAAATCTTTCCCAGTATCCCCATCTCCTAAGACCCCCAACCCCTCCCCCTCCTCCTTCCCCCTGCCTCCATGTAAATGCCTCTCCACCCAACACACTCCCTCCTTCCCCCCCCTCAGTTTCCCTTTGTTTGGGCCTCTGTTGAGCCATTTCCTGACCAAGGACCATTTCTCCCACTGATGCCCAACAAAACCTTGCTCTGCTACATTTTTGTCTAGAACCATGTGTGCCCCTTGATTGATGGCTCAGTCCCTGGGAGCCCTGGGGCATCTGGGTGGCCATCATAGTTGTTCTTCCCATGGGGCTGTAAACACCTTCAGCTCCTCTGAACCATCCTCCAGCTCCTCCATTGGGGACCCCATACCCAGTTTAATAGTTGGCTGTTAGCATCTGCCTCTGTATTTGTAAGGCTTTGGCAGGGTCCCTCCAGAGACAACCATGTCATGCTCCTTTTGGTATACACTTCTTGTCATCCATAGTAGTGTCAGGGTTTGTTGACTCTTTATAGGATGAATTCCAGGAAGGGCAATCTCCGAGTGGCCTTTACTTCAATCTCTGCTCCACACCTTGTCTCCCTTATTGCTTCTGTGACTATTTTGTTCCCTTTCTTAGAGGAACCAAAGCACCCTCACTTAAGTCCTCCTTCTTGCGCTTGGTGAATTGTAACTTGTTTATTTTGAGCTTTGGGGCTAACATCTACTTATTAGTGATTGCATACCATGTGTGTTCTTTTGTGATTGGGTTGTCTCACTCAGGATGACACTTTCTAGTTCCATCCATTGGTTTTCTATGTCCTTAAGACCATCATCCTAGCAGGGCAGTAGTGGTGCATGCCTTTAATCCCAGCACTTGGGAGGCAGAGGCAGGTAGATCTTTGAGTTTGAGACCAGCCTGGTCTACAGAGTGAGTTTCAGGACAGCCAGGGCTACAAAGAGAAACCCTATCTCAAAAATACAAAAACAAAAAGAAAACAAAAAATAAGATCACCATCCTGCTTGCGTTGCCTGTGAATTCTCTGCTATCTTACTTAATTATTATTATCCACACAAGGACAGTTTACCTTAACAACTTGCCAAGAACCAAGATAACTAAATGTGTCATCTCCTTGAAACCATTTCACAGATGATTATTACATCCTCAGTTTGTACTTCATCTACGGAACATGGAGAACTTTTTGAGAGGTGAACTTACTATTAATAACATGTTATTTTAGACACATGCAGAGATTTACAGAAATTAAGGCATGGTTAGCATTTTATACTAGTGACAACTGGCACAGGAGATACCAATCGAAGTTTCAGTACGTTTAGTTGTAGAACAATGAGTTTTCGATTGTCAAGTATGTGTCACTCTGAGATATGTTTTCCTTATATATAGTTACAAAGGACATGAGACTTATGATTATGTTATTTTGAATTCTCTAGAATATGTAGAAGAAGTGGCTCAGATATTTCATTTCATTAATTTTGGAATGAAGAAATAGAGAAATATCAAGAGTTAGAACTATTTCTCAGTAGTAAAACCCTTTACTTAAGCAGCTGTAGATTCAATTCCTGGTACTACAGACAATACTAACAAAAACAATTGGAAGCAGAAACACCTTAACATCAGGATGATACTTTGTAAGGGAAGAACTTATAAAATTATGTACAAATTGCCAGTGGAAAATCATGGTATCTAGTGGGCTAAGAGAATGTGTCCTAAACTATGAATTGTAATCTAGCTTATACATTACATTTATTTATAGAGCCACTGGTTCCTACAGAAGGGACTCTGTAGGAAGGACTGGTTCCTAACCATCTGAAGCAAGGGACTTAGTGCATAGTGTTTGAAGCATATTTTTTGTTAAAACATCTTAATCATGCAAATTAATGATATTTACCGTATTATTTCTACTCATGCATCTAAGTAAAAGGAATAAGAATGATTTTTCTCAGCTTGCACATTGATACAAACTCATATAAATTCTAACATCAAAGGGAATAAGTTATGGGAAATATGGATACTTGGTCATTTAATGTAATAAAATAACAATCGCTATGCTGGGAATATTGATGAAAATAACAAAGAAAACATCAAAACAACATGCTCCAATCTCTCCTCTTCCTTTACCAATTAAAAAATGTATTAAAGGAAGCCCAAATAGTATTTATAGGATAGGATATTTATAGGATAAACAAATTGATGTCATTTGTCATTAATACAATTTCAAAATTTTTTAGTTGTTTTAGTGTGCAACAATGTATTAAGAATTACAGACAAACTCTCACTTGATGACACTGGTTATTTAATGAAAACAATTTGGACTGGTTAAACCTTGACACTGGTCTTAACTCAGGACCTGAGCCAATCAATCAGCTTTGTGAATTGAAGAAAGATATACATGGATTCTTTAGTGGGTGTTTTCACAAGGAATGGTATCAAAATTTAACTTTTCTTTCTTTTTTTTATTTGATATATTTTTTATTTACATTTCAAATGATTTCCCCTTTTCTGGTCCCCCACTCCCCGAAAGTCCCATAAGCCTCCTTCCCTTCCCCTTTTCTCCCATCCAACCCTTCCTACTTCCTTGTTCTGGTTTTGCCCTATACTGCTACATTGAGTCTTTCTAGAAAAAGGGGCCACTCCTCTGTTCTTCTTGTACCTCATTTGATGTGTAGATTATGTTTTGGGTATTCCAGTTTTCTAGGTTAATAACCACTTATTAATGAGTGCATACCATGATTGATCTTTTGAGACTGGGTTACCTCACTTAGTATGATGTTCTCCAGCTCCATCCATTTGCCTAAGAATTTCATGAATTCATTGTTTCTAATGGCTGAATAGTTCTCCATTGTGTATATATACCACATTTTTTGTATCCATTCTTCTGTTGAGGGATACCTGGGTTCTTTCCAGCTTCTGGCTATTATAAATAGGGCTGCAATGGACATAGTGGAGCATGAATCCTTATTACATGCTGGGGAATCTTAATCCAAGGCTCATCTTTAGCTGAAGCAAATCATTTTGTTTGAATAAAATAGTTTATTCCAATGGACAGTGACCAACTATTATATCTTATCCTCCAAGGATAGAATATTTTATTATACTAAAATAACTTAGATCTTTCCACGATGTCCCAAACATTGTATTCAGAGAATACGTATGTAGAAAAATAAATATGTGGAAAGCTGGGAATAGTAAACATGAGATGAGGCTTTCCCCAGGGAGACGTAGATGACTCAGCTGTTCAATGACAAAGTATCAGACTTGAAAGCATACATATAGGTAGCAATATATGGACTGAATAGGTTAAATTTAGGAATATATATTGAAAATAGGTCATAATTTGAAGAAGAGCAGGGAGGGGTATATGGGGAATTTAAAGAGAAAAAAGGAAGTAACTAAATTATAATCTCAGAAATAAAATATAAAAATAAGTGGATCCCTAGATAGTCAATGTATTAAGAATAGTAAATGTTATTATTTTATTGGTTAATTTCTCCATGGGTATGGTTTTCTTTTTAGTTTAGAATATTCATTATAATATTTGAGTATAGTAATAGCTAAAGCATTTTAAAGCTAATAAAATGTTAGCAACAACTGACATAATTTCCAACTTTTTTTAAAGCTCAAATAGTGCATCAGCAGACTCATGTATTATCATTACCTATACCTGCAGATGTCATAGCTTACTAAATCATGCAGTATACAATAATTTTCATTTTCCATGAAGAAGAAACTCAAAATAAAATTATTCTCATTTGTTTCTGTGGATTATTCTAATTAATTTAAATACAAATAAATTTTTGATGCTGAGAAAATAACCTCAGAAAGAACTATTCATTATCTGTTGTTTGATTTTTGCTTAAAATTTCTAACTACATTTTTTAAATTTTGTGATATGTGTATATGTGCATGTGCTGTATATGAGTATGCACACGTATATCATGGCTTGTGTGTGGAGGTCAGAGAATAACTTAACTCTTTCTACTGTGTGGCTCTCGTGAATATAACTCTGGTTATTAGACCTGGTGGATAATGCTATTACTGCTAAGTTAGTCATCCTCAACCTTCTTAAGGCTCTAACCCTTTAATAAAGTTTCTCATGTTGCGGTGACCTCTAACCATTAAAATTATTTTTGTTGCCACTTCATAAGTGTCATTTTGCTGTGTTACAAATAGTAATATAAATATATATATATAAATGTAAATTATGTGGGAGTCACGACCACAGGTTGAGAGCCACTGTGCTAAATAGTTCATGTAACTCTGGCCCCTGTACTGTTTTCTGACACTCATGCAGTAACATCTTGTTTTGATAGTGTCCCTTCTTGTTCCTGTTGTGGGGATGTGGGTTGCCAGCTGAGAGGCTTAGGGGAATTATTGAACAATTATGGTCACAGGTTGAAAATAAAACTGTTTGTTTTTAAATATTTTCACATTAAAATTAATCATGTATCAGTAACAAAGTAGACCTAAACCCAAGACTATTTTTATTCTTAATGTTTAATTTTCCTGAAGTCTTTTTCACATGACACCATGTACTATGAAAATTATTTAACTGTGTTCTTTCTCAAGGATATTGGAGGACCCATGAGGAAATATGAGAAAGGTATTTTCAGTATTGAAAAAACTATTTCAAAAACTTTATGAAAATTTTCAATTAACACGTGATATTGAAAATAGGTGCCTGAAAATATCTTAAATACTTCTGATCAATTTTAAGCTTAAAATGTAAATATGCATTGACTATAAAAGCTTATTTTGGCTTAGAAATTGGTGACAGTTATTGAATGTAAAAATCATGTTTTGTTCAGTTAGTTGTCTTTGGCCTTACCTCAAAAGTTTGCACAAGCATTTGGAAGGGTTCTCTCTCTCTCTCCCTACCTTTTTTTTTTTTTTAAATCTGAGGTCACTCTTCAATTCAACAAACTAAATTTAATGTACAAACCAGTATTTAACTGTTAGTGCCTAAATATACAGGAGTGTTCCCAGTTACCTAGCATTAATATTAACTTTTGGAACAATTTTTGTACACATAATTTAGAGCTAGAAAAATAAAAATAATTTTATATTTAAGATCGCTCAATCAATGTCAAGTAAACCTTTACTGAAGAAAATTTGGAGTTTTAGAGTTATTTAATTCTGTATTGTAGATTTATTTGGAAAAATCCTATATTCCTGACAAATATGTAAAATCCAGATAGTCAGTAGATTATAATCATTTAATTCTTTAGTTGAGACTTTAAAATAATTCTATTTAACTAAAATATTAGATTCTAAAAGCCATATCTAGAGGAAAATAAAGGCCCACTCTACCTTTATATTTCTATACTTAGCATAAACTTGAAAATCATGTCTTTGAATGTGGATCCATGGAGGGCCAACAATGCTCTCAGAGGTGAGATTGGCATACACCAAAGAAATTAAACATGCATGGATACAACACATTAACCGAATTTGAAACAATTTGAAAGTTAAACTAATACCAGACACAACATTACAGTAAGATATGTTGTGAGCTTATATTATTGAGTATATCATAAGCACTGGCTTTATGGTCAAAAGAACAGGATCAGAATTTATAAGAGCCCAGGGTCAGGGGACACTTGGAAGTTCCTAAGTGCTATAATTTGTGTTTTTAGGATGGGATATTATGTCTCATCATAATCAATGAGACTTGCTACTTGGTCAGCAGATTTGAGAACCCACTAAAATATGAGCATGAAATGAAAGATTCTGTTTCAGAGTAGATCATATTTAATGATAAACATCTAGTCAAAGAAACCACAAGTGTGTGTATACTTTGAAAAATTGATTTATTTTCTGAGATTATAATCATGGCATTTCTTCTCACTTTCCTCCCTCAGAACATTCACATATATGTCCTTTCTCTCTTGCTAATTCTTGGTCTCTTTTTTCCATTAATTGGTGTGTGTGTGTGTGTGTGTGTGTGCGCGCGCGCGTGTGTGTGTATGCGTATGTGTGTGTGTCTGTTTCTCTCTGTGTGTATATGTGTGTGTGTGTGTGTGTGTGTGTGTGTGTCTGTGTGGTATGCCTGTGTCTGTGCCTGTGCCAGTGCCTGTGCCTGTGCCTGTGCTTGTGGCTATCCCTGTGCCTGTGTCTGTGTCTATGTCTGGGTCTCTATCTGTGTCTGGGTCTGTATCTGTGTCTGTGTCTGTGTCTGTGTCTGTGTATAAATACAACGTTCTCAGTTTTGCATTTGTGTTTTCAGGGCTGACTAGTTGGTATTGGTTGGTCAGTTTAAGTGGAAGTTCTTTGTACTCTGCATCTAGAGTTTCTATTAGCTGGCAAATCTCCATTTATCTACCTAGACAATAAATTTGTTTCTTTTGACAGGTCATTATTTCTTTATAACTAAGCATTGTTTGTTAACTTAATGAGTTGCTGATTTAAGAAATTGTCATTACCATTTAAGACATTATATTTACTTTCATAAAAGCATTGAAATTTGACCAATAGATGTTAAATAAGCGTTTATTATAAACCTACAGTATTCTTGATCTTAGAGCATAAACTATTAGTGTTCTGTTCAGGAAATTTTCCCCTGTGCCCATGTCCTCAAGGGTCTTCCCCAGTTTCTTTTCTATTAGGTTTAGTGTGTCAGGTTTTATGCGGAGGTCCTTGATCCACTTGGAGTTGAGCTTAGTACAAGGAGATAAGAATGGATCAATTCGCATTCTCCTGCATGCTGACCTCCAGTTGAACCAGCACCATTTGTTGAAAAGGCTATCTTTTTTTCCACTAGATGTTTTCAGCTCCTTTGTTGAAGATCAAGTGACCATAGGTGTGTGGGTTCATTTCTGGGTCTTCAATCTTATTCCATTGATCGGCTTGCCTGACATTGTACCAATACCATGCAATTTTTATCACTATTGCTCTGTAGTAATGTTTGAGGTCTGGGATACTGAATCCCCCAGAAGTTCTTTTACTATTGAGAATAATTTTAGCTATCCTGGGTTTTTTGTTATTCCAGATGAATTTGAAAATTGCTCTTTCTAGCTCTATGAAGAACTAAGTTGGGATTGTGATGGAGATTGCATTGAATGTGTAGATTGCTTTTGACAAGATAGCCATTTCTACAAAGTTTCTGTAAGGCACTGTCAAAAGGACAAAACCTCAACCAACAGATTGGGAAAGGATCTGCACCAACCCTAAATCTGACAGAGGGCTAATATCTAATATATACAAAGAACTCAAGAAAGTAGAACCCAGAGAACCCAATAACCCTATTAAAAATGGGGTACAGAGCTAAACAAAGAATTTTCACATGAAGAACTTCAGATGGCTGAGAAACACTGTGGAAAGCCGTGACTGTATCCGCCATTACAAGATGGCGCCGGCTTCCACTGTGCCAGCTTCGCTTTCTTAGTAAACAAGCTATCTGCGCATGTGCAAGAGTATTTTCGCGCCAAATCTCTGCCCGTCCCGGGGCACTCAGATGAGGTCATGAGTAAACAGCCAATCAGGTGTGTACACGTCACGCCAAAGGGTATATAAACCGCATCCATGTTGGGTGCGGCGTCTCCCTCCACGAAAAGCATCAATAAAGCTTGGCTGCAGAAGGATCCTGAGTGTGCCGTGTCGTTCTTGCTGGTGAGACGAAAGCGCGGGACAAAACACCTTAAGAAGTGTTCAACATCATTAATCATTAGGGAAATGCAAATTAAAACAATCCTGAGATTTCACCTCACACCAGTCAGAATGGCTAAGGTTCAAAAATCAGGAGACAGCTGGTGTTGGCGAGGATGTGGAGAAAGAAGAACACTCCTCCACTGCTGGTGGGATTGCAAGATGGTGCAACCACTTTGGAAATCAGTCTGGTGGTTCCTCAGAAATCTTGGCATAACACTTCCAGAGGACCCTGCTATACCACTCCTGGGCATATACCCAGAGGATTCCTTGGCATGTAGTAAGGACACATGCTGCATTATGTTCATAGCAGCCCTATTTATAGCAGCCAGAAGCTGGAAAGAACCCAGGTGTCCCTCAATGGAGAAATGGATACAAAAGATGTGGTATATTTACACAATGGAGTACTATTCAGCCATTAGAAACAATGAATTCATGAAATTCTTAGACAAATGGATGGAGCTGGAAAATATTATACTAAGTGAGGTAACCCAGTCTCCAAAGATCAATCATGGTATGCACTCACTGAGAAGTGGATATTAGCCTAGAAACTTTGAATACCCAAGACATAATCCACATATTACATGATGTCCAAGAAGAAAGGAGGAGTGGCACCTGGTTCTGGAAAGACTCAATGCGACAGTATAGGGAAATACCAGAACAGGGAAGTGGGAAGGGGTAGAAGGGGGAACAGGGAGAGGGAAGAGGGCTTATGGGACTTTCGGGGAGTGGGGAGCCAGAAAAGGGGAAATCATTTGAAATGTAAATAAGGAATATATCAAGTAAAAAAATAAATAAACCTACAGTATTAAGCCACTCAGAAGCTTTCAGCTATTGAAACAGAATAATAAAGACTATTCACAGCTCTTGGCTAATAGAAAAGTTCCAGATGGATGTTGCAGTATAGAAGGATGGCTCAGTGGTTAAGAGCACTGACTGCTCTTCCAAAGGTCCCAAGTTCAAATCCCAGCAACCACATGGTGGCTCACAAATCATCTGTAACGAGATCCGACACCCTCTTCTGGAGTGTCTGAAGACAGCTACAATGTACTTACATATAACAAATAAATAGATCTTTTAAAAAAGAGAGAGAAAAATGACCTAATCCCTATAATGATTACAAGTTTCTGTCTGTACCTTTCTTCTACTCTACCTGTATTCAAAACTGATGTAATGACCAAAAATGGCACAGAGTGAAACTTGGCTTCATAAAAGCAGGATTTGAAAGGAGCTTTTACAGCATATTTATTAAAATGAATAGAGTGAGTGCATTCTGAATAGTTCTACTTAGAAATTAATAGACAGATCAGCTTCTCTGTCCTGGAAGTAAACGTCTTCAGTTAATTTGATATGACATGAATTGTACTGACAGTTAATACAGCAAAGGAGCATCCATCTTTTAAAGATTATGCCACATTGGCACCTTCATAGTTACTTGGATAAGCGCCTCTAAATGTCCTTGGCTCAAAAATATTTTACAATGAACTTCCAAGCCAATGCAGGCAGAATCTTGGCTTTTGTGGGGTCAGCCTCTGCCCACTTCAGGATATGTGTTATAATAAGCAAGCACACTAAATTAGTAATTTAACCTATTTTTCTTTCAACTAAACCCATGTTTCTAATTCAACTTTTGTAAATGTTGATGTATATAAACATTTTAACAATAAAAAATGAGAAGAGAGTAAACTCTATTAAAATTTCTGTACTTATAAACATTAATATTAAATGGCTTTGCTTTGGGTAATTCTGTAAGTTTTAAAGGAAGATTTCTTTCTCTCTTTCATGAATATATGTTACTCAATTATAAATATGCTTAGGATATTTTGTGAGATTATTTTCTTAGTCAAGATAGGTATAATTTTTAGTTTGATCATTTTTTATATTATTTACCTGTACACTTGATTTTTATTTATTTTGTGACTCACATTACCATTTGAAAGCTACTATTTAATTCAATTTTGGTTGTTGTTTAGTTTTGAGGGAGTTGTTGCTGTTACTGTGCTTGTTGTTATTGTTGCTTAGACTAAGTCATGCTTTGTAGCCCATGTTGGTCCCAAACTCATTTGTGTCGCTGAAGCTAGCTTGAAATTCTGCCAAGCTTCTTTTTCAGTAACACACTTCATGGAATTATAGTTTTGTTCAACCACATTCTCAAAATGTTACATTTATATCAACTCATGTTTAATACATACATGTGTATGTTTGTGTGCAAATGTATACATATGTATATATACCACAAGTATGTATATCTGTAACATATATGCTTATATATGTACAACATTAAATGCAAATTCAAACTGCATGGCACAGTTAAACATTACCTAAATAAGACTGAAATACCTAAATTATGGCTTTGTATCACTAAGTTACTTTAGACAAATAAATAAAAGTTGGCTTTTTTACATAAAGTGTTTCTGAATGCTACCAATGAGGTTAAACCCACAGCACATGATGTTGAAAAGAGGTTATCCATAATCAACTGTTCACTCTTAGATGGTATTAAATGAAGAGCTTATTCTGTAGGCCCAGACGATCTTCAGAATTGGATTTTGGTCAGTTTCTAGGGGTGATAACCTATGAGCTCTAGAGATATTCTGACTCTTTTTTTATTCGATATAATTTTTTATTTACATTTCAAATGATTTCCCCTTTTCTAGCCCCCCCCACTCCCCAAAAGTCCCGTAAGCCCTCTTCTCTCCCCCTGTCCTCCCACCCACCCCTTCCCACTTCCCCGTTCTGGTTTTGCCGAATACTGCTTCACTGAGTCTTTCCAGAACAAGGGGCCACTCCTCCTTTCTTCTTGTACCTCATTTGATGTGTGGATTACAAAAAATGTGGTATATCAACACAATGGAGTACTATTCAGCCATTAGAAACAATGAATTCATGAAATTCTTAGGCAAACGGATGGAGCTAGAGAACATCATACTAAGTGAGGTAACCCAGACTCAAAAGGTGAATCATGTTATGCACTCACTAGTAAGTGGATATTCTGACTTTTAAGGTTTTAGTATGTATGAATTTTTTAGTGTAGATTACATAGATATAAAATGTTCATGCACATTTGCTCTGACACCAATGTCTAGACATAGGTCTGTGTCATGCTATAATAGCTGGTCCTCTGTTAGACCACAGCAAGGACCAATAATGAGTAGATGAGGTGGAACAATGGAGTTCCAATTATAAATGGTAGGTCCATGTGCTTGGCTGTTGGGCAAGTCTTTATACTTGTCCCTTGTTCTTGTTAAGAGAGTTGAGCCATATAATGGTCTGTTCCTCACTCAAGACTTTGGGGGACCTATCTCCCACAATAATCTTTGAACATTTGAGCTATTGTGAGTTTTTGTGTCAATTGTGAACATACTGCAAATAAAAGCTTCTCTGGTTAGGGTTGAGAGAGGCATTAGTCCATGGATATGAGGATAAATCATTAGGAGTCAGCTTAGCACTCTGTCTATTTCATGTATTGATGATAATGGTTGGAGCTTTCAAAACTGTTATGAGAAAAAGCACAGAAAAAAAGGACTAGGGAAGTTCCTACCCATCAATATTTTAAATCCACATATCTAATATACATAACATGATTCCATCCATTAAATTTTTGCCTGTGCTGTGTATTCTGGAAGTACCTTTCTTAAAGGAAGCCCTCTGCATGAAGAATCTTCTGTGGGATGGATACAGGCTTTGCAGTTGAACTCATGATGCAAATTACATGTGATCATCAGTGAGATGGCTCTGTGGACACTGGCACGCACCCCAAGACTGAAGCTCTTCCCCCAGGGCCACAAGGAAAGAACTGACTTCTGAAAGTTGTCCTCTGACCTCTACATGCATGCCATGAGATCATGCCCCATCCGAGCCTGCCCCAAATACATACACAAAATAAATAAAAATGCAATAAAAACTATTTTTAAAAATAAGGAAAAAAATTTTTGCCCGTGTAACTTGCACAAAGATATTAAGTAAAATTTTAAAAGGATTAGCAATTTAAAAGATATCCCTCTCCCCCAATGAAGTCTAGTTGTCATGGGAAGCAGAGTAAAGATGATGAATACCAAAACTAGAAGAAGAAAGCAGAATTTTTATATTCATAGTCCTTGTAATCATGCATCAGCTTTGTGTTCCTAATAACACAGTTAATGAAGGTTCTATAAAGTCTTGATAAGAACTCCTGATAATTTCATGATATGGGGAACATAAACAGTGAGGTCTTGGAGATAAGACCCAGGCTTAAGGTTTTGCAAACAGGATGAGATAAAAAGAGAAAAACAAGAACGTTCAGACTGAGGGTGTATTTAGTGGTTAAGTTCTTACCAACCATGTATGAAATCCTAGTTTTGATCCCTGGAGCATATAAGCATAGTCAAAGAAAAAATGAAGGAAGAAAGAAAGACAGAAAGACAGACAGAATTGGAGGGGGAGGCAATGAGAGAAAGGAGGGGGAAAGAAAGGAATAAAAGAAGGAAGCATGAATGGGGAGAGAGGAAGGATTGATTTCTGTAAGATGACTGCATGCTTGGTATTCATTTTACATTTGCTGTTCAGAGGCTATGGGACAACAAAGAAACTTTTGTAGTAATTCTGAGTCTCAGGAAGTTTCAGGGTGAGGATGTGGACCTAAATTTTGAGTAATATTAATGACATATTACAAAAAATAATAATCCAACAAATAGTCTACCCTGCAATTGATGGCAGGACATCAATCAAATGCAGCAGTATCTCTGTGTGGTAAGTGTCCAGTGGTTTTCATTGAGCTCCTTCTGTTTTAATGTGGGATTTGACACAATACAACTTCAATAACACTTCATCAAAATTTCATGTTCAGTAAATCCAATTTCTTTCTTATAAATGTTGGCCACTTTGGTGAGTAAAAAAAAGACTGTGGTGTTTAGATGTTTTGCATGGCCTGATTTATTTCTAAAAGTCAGTCTTTCCAGAGAATAAAGTTCACTGCCTAATATGATGATTTAGGCATTTATACTTTGAATTGAGTTAAATCTAATTTTTACTAGAGGCTATTAAAGTCAATGAAAGTACTCAAAATTTAAAATTATTTACATTTGAAAGCCTTAATATGAACTCTATGACATTTTTGGATTTGTATTTCTTTAAATTATTTTGTGGTAGAAGGTCTCTATCTAAACCAGAACAGCAACAGTTCAGTTATTAGTTGAACATCAGGTATTTCAGAGCCTAGACTAAAGTTACTAAAATGTTCTAACTTCTTATATTGAAAAGTAAGTAATGAGGTCTTGTTCCATTTTTCTGCTTATCATTTATCTATCTGTCATCTATCTATCTATCTATCTATCTATCTATCTATCTATCTATATCTATATGGATATATCTAACTGGTATCTACTTATTCATCTATCAGTCACCATCATCTTTAACATCATCAACTTCCATTACCTTTCATATGCTAAGGATATGACAACTATTATGTAAGAATTTTTTACCTGAGTAACTGACCACACACATTAAACAATCTTAAAAGACTTATCTTCACAGAAACAGAGAGCTTATATGCAGCCCTTTATATACTAAAAACAAGCCCAAATAATTCACTTACATGGAAATTGGCAGAATGCCATTTTAATAAATTGCAGTATTCACAAGGGTATTCTGAGATGAAAGAGTAAATTTTGGCATAGTTTCTTTTCACATCAACAAATGTTTCTGAGTCTTGGTATCTTGTGTGTATACAAGTATATGACATACGTCTTTCTGTTCTTAGTATTATTGCAGTGAAGACACATAACGAACCCAGAAGCAAAAGGACCAATGTATTTTGAGGCATTTAAATATTATAAGAAGATGTAGATAGATAGATAGATAGATAGATAGATAGATAGATAGATAGACAGACATATAGATAAATATAAATACATAGATACATAGATAGATACATTTAATTACCATATGCTTGAATGTTCACATCTTGGAACATTCAGGTGGAGCATAGAGGTTAACAGAATGGCTTTACAGGCTTAATCTTTTAAGGCTGCATCTTTTATTTTCCTAGAATGGTCATTGTAGTTATTTACTTGTTGGATTTGTGTAGTGAAAATCACAAGAATGAATGTATCCATCCCCATTTGCAGTTGCTGAATATATCTCAGTTGGGAACAATGATCATCATTAATATGAATGTTATTGTTAATTAAGATATTGTTAATTAAGAATTCCACAACAATGGAAATTAAGACAACTGATACTCTTCTAACCCTCAAACAAGGGACAAATTCATGACAGGTAAGAATCCTAACAGATAACAAAATAGGGGATTTTGCCTCAGTGTGCTGCTCAGTTTCTCTGTGACATTATTCAACTTTTCTTCCCTGTTCCCAGGTCTTATGAAGGATGATGGCTCCAGTAATCTGATTAATGTTCATGCCACAGTCAAAGGATTTTGTTCACATGCCTGCTAGTCTCTTCCTTTTTAAAATACATTAAATTCATAACCAGGGTTGATAGCAGGCTTCCTTTGGTTGGTAAATGATGGAGCCATCAACCGTTCTTTCATTAAAGCTTGAGAGAAAATTCTGATTACTAGTGTTTCTGGCCAAATTTTGTTCATGTCTGCCCACTGAATTTGTTTGGATACCAGAAAATTATGTAGTGTATGATTCTAATTAGGATAAGAGATTAAACACTAGAAGCCATGCTTCAGCAAAATCTTTGCTATAAAACATTAGAAAACATATCCTTCCACTGACCCAGTGAAATTCTCTTAGTCATGGGGACTCCAAGTGAGTTTCCAGATCTTGAGACAAAACACTGTGCCAAAAAATATCATCAGGAGGCTGGGGAAAATGCCAATCCACTTAATGATGGGTTTTCAGTACTAACTCAGTCATGTAACTTAACTCTTCTTTTTCACATCTTTATACATTCTAGATACTTGTTTTAAAATCACTTTGATATTGTTACCAGAATTAAATCATTTCAGGCCATTCCTCCCAGTTCTAATATTTAGTTTATTTTTTCTTTCATTTTTGTATAACTTCCATGGCAACGTGGCTATGATGACTGTGCTCTGTCAATCCACACCTCTCCTTTTGCCAGTTTGTTGTCTTTTAATCCATATTGTTGAATGTTGTTTGTCATCATGAAGCAAATGATGACCGTCATCATGGAATGTAATGGCAAGGCCATAGTCTTTCATTCTACAGAATATACATAATCTCCTTTCATGCAGGTTTATGTATACAAGAAGGGGCAAGACTTCCAATGCATGCAGGTGCCAGGACCTCTTGGTAGCAACAGGCAGAATATCAAGACAGCTGTGTACTTTGGCATGAAGGCAGAAAACCAGATGAACAAGGTTCAGAACAACTTCTTCAGTCCATGTGATCTTCACTGTGGCCTGTTTTCTCATACAGAGTCATTTTTATACTGCTTCTTTTAGAGTTTTTACCATGAGTCTACCTGTGAGGAATTCCTATATCTCCTCTTATTAGGAGAATAAAAATAAAAAGATTTTCTATTGCTTTCTTAAAGGTGGTGATATTATTTAATTTGTTCTTTTCAGGAAGTTTCCTTAGAAAATTTTATCAAGATCTCACTGAGTAGATGTCTTTCTATATCAGTCTTGTCCTTTTAAGTTTCCTCTAGATCTCACATATAAAATCTTGATAGCTGCCTTGGCAGAGGATGTTCCAATCTACATGGCTTTATTCTTTGTCCTAAGTACTGGGAAATGCTGCATAGACTATCACAGGAAAAGAAAAATCTGCACAAATGTAAACAATGTGAACTATGACATCTGTAAGGTACAACCATTGAATGCAACAATGGAGCACATGTTACATTCATTTTTAGAGGGCAAACAATCTCTTTTTGATTGGATATTTAGCTTTTGTTTATACAATTAATGGTCTTCACAAAATTTTGGATGCTTTCAGCTATTTTTCAACTATTGTTTCATCAAATACTTCCTCCCCTCCCCTGCTCTTTCCCTCCCTCCCTCCCTCCTTCTTTATTTCTCTCATCTTCTTTAGAATCTTGAATATACATATCTCATATTTTGGAGCATCCTATGATACATTTTATTTTATGTTTATGGTTCTTCACTCCATTCTCTTTATCTTTCTTAGATTATATGATCTTTTCATTGACTTATGTTCATATGTGCTGGCTCACTAGTCTGCTGTTTCTAGTAAGTCCTTCGCAGGAGTATTTAATTCAATTGTTATACTTCTTTATTCACACATATACACATGCATAAATATATATAGAGAGAGGTATTTTGATTATCTTTAGAGAGCAGTGAATCCCATCTCTATCAACCTTTTGTTTCATTGTTACATGAACTCACAGGACAACTATCTAAACTATTTCCAAAATAGTCAACTCTGGAAATCACCCTCTGGTTTATTTACATAAATATGGCTCAGGTCTGTTAAAATTAGGGTGACAAGATTTCCTTAAACATTTCCTCAAAGACTATCCAGATGAGATTAATTATCTTCTCAATAATCTTTCCTTGGGTACTTTTTAAACTAACAATTTTAAAGTAGATGAATCTCAAGCATTAGTTAAGGCTGCAGCTAAACCTTAAATGTTCATTTTCAACCATTTATCTTTGCTGTTCAATCTTAATTAGTGAAAGCCTCATTCATAGGGAATTAAAAAATATAGTATAATAAAGTATATGTTTCCTTACAAGAAGAACATCAAAAAGTGAGAAATAATGAAATGCAACATTTTGAAGATATTTCAAAGAATTCAATGATGACACAAGTGCAAATCCATTTACCTTCTGTAGCCATTTTAAAAGTTAAATTAAACTTTATTCTTTCAATGTTTTCTAAAACAAATATTTGAATCATGGTTTCTTCATTATGACAATTGATAATGGGTATAGTTTGCAAATAATCACAAAGGATAAGTTTTATTTTAAGGGAAATCTTTTCTGCCATGAGGAGAGATGCAGTTTGGCATGTGGTAGAACTCTAAAGCTGACAAACTGTACAGAGGAAGAGCAAAGAATGTGCTTACAGATGTAGGAATGCTAGAATATTCAGTCACAGGTGCATTGCAAAACTTAACTTTGTTAATTTGCTTTTGTCAATAAAATGAAAAATATGACTATTAGTGAGAAAGGAAAGACAGGTGTTAGAAGTCTAGGAAAAAGTGTGCACGAAAACAACTTTCATATGCACATACAATGAAAGAAAACAATTATGTCTGGAGGATAGAAAAGAAATTGGCCTGCTTGACTTTTAATGTTTATATTGCATGATCTATATTACTTGAGTTGTTATAACCATGATTCCAAAAATGTAGCAACTAACTGAAAGTGGTACCAGTCCTAGAAAGAACAGGCCAAATAGATTAAGCAAATAAAAATTCTTACATTTCTAGAGGGTGAAATTTAAATGTGGCAGTTTTTCTAACCCTAGTAGGTCCCATACAATTGAGACCAGACCTATGTATTTATTCAACAAGCTTTTAATCACAAAACTGAGCAGCTATACCAATGTATACCTATTACCTATGTAATCAAGCTTGATTCCAGCTGTATGGCTGCGTTACTTGCATTTTGTCTCTCCTTGGCTTGGTGTGCTCCATATTGAACTCCATTGGCACCAAATCTCCTAATGCCTGACCTCATGGCAACATCTTCATCTTCCTCTTCCTCTTCCATCTCCTCCTCTTCCTCCTCCTCCTCCTCATTCTTCTTCTTCCGCCTGTCCCTCTTCCTCCGTACCTTCACCTGCCTTTTGACCAATGCTTTCTCCTGCCTCTTCTCCCTTGTACAAGTGGCTGGGATCAGAGTTACAGCCTTTCTATTTCCTAGTCATTAGCTTCTCAGCCTTTTATTAACCAATCAGAGATAATTGTGGAGCATTCTTTACACTATATTCACACAAGATATTCTTAATTATTCATGATGATGCCTGTGTCTGGATCATAACTAGATCTCAGGGCTCAGAATTCAGCATCTTAATAAAAAGTGCACAAGAACCTCCTCCTACACATCACTTTACCAGAACACAAGAGTACTCCAGTTTAAAAATACAACTCAATTTGAACTTTTCTCTTACATGAATAAGCAATCCGCTTTGCTGATTAAAATTGGGTGAATTGTGAATATTTAGGCATCTTTGTGAATTTCAATAATAATTGTAACTGATGCCCCAGATCAAAATGTCTGCAGAAGATATTGGCACTGAAATGAATAGACTGAGTATAGATCTGACTCAATAATAAAGTGAGCATGAGCATTACCCAGTGCACTGAAGGAAACAGGTTGCACTTTTCTCTCAACTCCTAGAGTAGATTAATAAGTTTAAATGAACATATTGGTCAGAAAAATATGTATAAAATATATCCTAGAAAACTTTGTGTCATGAAGACTCCTGGAATAAGAAGACAGGGTTCAAATTCTATCTCTTCCTCCTGATATCTCTTCCTCTTGATGAGATGAATCGAATTAGTGTGGCAACTGAATACATTGAACTAGATATGCTTCCTGGTAAACTGATACATACAGATGATAAGATATATCATGTATTAAGTCAGAGACAAGGAACCAATGTTTAGCAGACACTATTCCAATCTAATCTTTTAATTCTCCAGTAAATCAGGTACCACTACCTTTGTTTCAAATACAAAAAGAGTGAGCTTTTTCAAGATTAATAATAAATAAAACATATCAAAAGTTTGAATGGAATGTTAAATTCACAGTTCAGATCCACAGTGGTTGCAAATTCTGGTCATATAATCCATTCATCATGTTCTGTATCTAATCTTAGTAGTGAATATTTTCATCTGCAGAAAAAAGTCTTAATTTAGAGAATACATTATATCATCACTGTTTCAGATTGACCTTTCAGAAAACAATGGATGCTAACAAATTTTTTTCAGAACACTAATTTGGAAATTTTCACTGATCTCCATTCCAGGAAGAAAGATACAAGCAACTATTGGCCAGAGTAAAGAACAAATGCTCCCCCCAAAGAATCCTACAGGAATTAATAATAACAGAATGGGACTTTAGAGTTCTTCCATTGGAAACAAGGGTGCCTGAACAACATCACCTAACTCCTTATATGCAGGGCTGCCCAAAAGAAGAAGTAAGATATGCAAGACAGCATTAATGATTCAGAAATTTTTTGGAGAGAACAGAGAACTGAGAACTCTATTCTGGAAGTTCATAGTATTTGTAGTATGAAATTCTTCACAGAAGAGAGTATATCATGCCGACCATGATAAATTTCCATTATATATAAGTATCTGTGTTACATTTTATTTTTCTTATAAAGCACAATGTTCAACTTAAGGAGAAAAGGTTTAATTTGACATTTATTATAGTCTGTAATCAGGGAAGCCAAAGAGAAAACTCAAGGTAGAAAACTAGATGCAGAAACTGAAGCAGAGACCCTGAAGGAATACCTCTTACTAACTTAATACTATAGTTTGCTCAGAACTTTTTAAACAATCCAGAGCTACCTATCCCATTCTGGTACCTCCCACTATTGCCTGGACCCTCCCACATCAATTAATTAAGAAAATTTACAGCATTATCTATAGGCCAATCTGATGAAGGCATTTCCCCAAGTTAGGTTTTCTCTTGCCAGATCATTCTAGGTCTTGTCAAGTTGACCCAACACTAACCACATGGTGAGGCACTGATGTCTTTATTAGATTTGACTTTATATTAAGGAAAACAATGAATGTATTATTATCCTAAGAATATTAATAAATGTACTTTTTCTAAGAATAGTGGCTATATAAATAACACCTGATTATATACATGTGTTTTATATCATGGCCTTATATATATAGTTGAATAAATGTTAGAATTTTCTCCATAGTATATACTAAACATTAAAATATACTACATGTAAAAACTCATTACTATATCCCTTCAAAGTGCTTCACATTACTGAAAAATAGATATTAAATACTCCTTCAAAGAAGGAATTAGTTCAACTTGAAGACTTATTAGGCCATGAACCTATGGCTAAACAGATCATAGAATCCATGAGAGAACCAACTTCTCTTATTTGCTTAACAGATATAATACTGAATCAAGTCCTAAAAACTTATCTTAAACCTATAGATAAATTTGTTTCTCAACCTTCATCAGATAAATTTGTATTTCAGCAGGTGATGATTAAGTAAATCCCAAAGCTGGACAAGGTAAAGAAAATAATAGATACAGAATTTTCAGCCCTAACCAACACATATATGCCTATACTTTATACCCCATCTTTCAAAACTCAAGAATGATTCAAAAGCAGGAGAATAAAAGGTGTAAGGGACAGAGACAGTGGATGAGTACACAGAAACAGCATCATATATACACAAGGGGAAATACAAACTCACAGCAGTTGTGACCTTATGTATGAGACATGTTCAAGGCCCAGGTAAACGTAAAAATGCTTGGTGAAGGGATTGGACATGAATTTCTGCCCTAACTAAGAGGCTATTAGAAAATGTTAGCTTCTGAGAGAAGAAAAATCTAAGAGTGTAGTCATTGGTAAATAGACCAAAGTGTCGTCAAAGGCCAAACAACCAAGAAACATTGGTTAAAATTGGCCTTGAAAGAATCA
This sequence comes from Apodemus sylvaticus, assembly GCF_947179515.1. Classification (NCBI taxonomy): domain Eukaryota; kingdom Metazoa; phylum Chordata; class Mammalia; order Rodentia; family Muridae; genus Apodemus; species Apodemus sylvaticus. The sequence goes on along the minus strand of NC_067486.1, from coordinate 11,795,109 downwards.
AAAAGGAAATAATGTTGGATGGAAAGGGAATGAGTGTGGATATGAGAAGAGTTAGGGAGAAAGAATGATTAAGATCAAACTTGTATATCATTCTCAAAGAGCTAATAAAACTAGTTTTAAAAATATGTCAACAGTAAGACAGGAAAGTGTCCTATCACATAAAATATCACAGGATGTTGAAGGATAATGATAGCATTATGGCAAGAAAGGATGTAAGTATATGGGCTAGAGCACTCCTTTATGAGGAGAGAAATAGATGGAGAACTTGACAGATTCAGGATATATATACTTATTTATATAATATTAAAAACTACTTGTATAAATAACTTTTCTCCACCAAATGTAAATATTGTCTTGGAGATTTACTTCTGAATAAGCTAACCGATTTTTGTTTTTTCTAGACACTGTGTGTTCTGTTTCAAAACTGTCTCAAAACTCTTCTCCAAGCTGACTGACTTAACTAGTTCTTTTGGGTTCTCACTAAATTGCTCTGCTTGGAAAAACTACCTCTGAATTCCACAAACTGAACTGCACTGACTGATCTGAATGCACAAACACTATAAAACTGAACTAAACTTCAAAAACTCAACTATATTCAATTAAACCTCACTGAAGTCAATGAAACCCCAAAACTTGCCTGAAATCACGGCACTGCAGTCACAGAATTGCTCTTGCTCTCTTGTTCTTTCTGAACTGTTGCTATGCTGTTCTTTAAAGTATCCTCTCTTTCCTGTCTGCTCTCATAAGAGTTGGTATAGTCTATCTCTGATTCATCTGTCAAATCTTCCACTAATTTGTCATTTTGTCTCACCCTTAATTAGACATCACTTTCAAACATGACTGCTTCCTTCCATGAACTAACTTTACCTACATTTTTTATGATTAAATGTGTATACAAAGGACGTTTGCATTTCAGTCAGAGGGGTTCAAGTTGTGTCATTCCAGCCTACACACATAGCCCTAAAAGTTCTTTGGATGTGATCCCTTGCCAGAGAAGCCATGTTTCTGGATTAAAATTCCTCTATACCTCCTGATAGCTCAAAATTCAAGATAGACAAATGATTCTTACCTAACAAGTCTCTGTCTAGTTTAAAAGGAAAGCTCAAATGGGAGTGATAGGAAAGAGTTCTACTGGAAACCAGTTTTTACTCTTGATATAGTTTGTTAAATATATGTCTAAAACTGTATAGAGACAAATAGGGCCTTAACAAACAGTGGCAGTAGAAGATACAGTGCTCTCAAATTAACACTACATGACATCAGTTAATGAGACTTGTCTCTTTGAAACTTGAGGCATATGCATTTATCCCATGATTGTTAATTTTATGTCAGCTTGGTTGGACTAAAGGATCTTGAGATAGTTGGACCGACATGCTGGGTGGTATAACTTTTAGTGTGTTTAATGTTTTAATTGCAAGACATTAGCAATGAAATGGAGAAGCTGAGTAAAGCTCTCTTTAAGTAATGGTCTGAGCATCACGTGGTGCAATGAGAGTACATTGGCAAGTTGTATTTCTATGTTGAATCATGACATAATTTCATCTTGTCCTCACACATTAGCATTCTTGGAATTCTGAACTTTGAGCTCAGACTGGAGTTAAAAAACTGGCTTCCTGATTCCAGCAATGGAGTTTGACTGGAGCTATCCCATCACTCATGGATCTCTGGCTTGCAAATGTCTCTATAACCATGTTAGTCAATGTCTTCACTATGATTTCTATTGTGATAAAACACTATCACTCAAAGCAACTTCAATAGGCAAGGATTTATGTCAGTTTATAATCCATCAATAAAGGTAATCTTCGTCAAAATACAAGGCAGAAATCTGGATGGAGAAATACTGCTTACTGTTTGTCTCCCCACGGCTTGCTCAGCTTGCTTTTATATAATACCCAGACCACAACCTCAGTGGTGGTACTAAAGCACAGTGAACTCTGCCCCACTCTCAACATCAATCATTAATAAAAATAAAACACACACATCAATATGATGGGGCTGTATTTTATTATTTTTAAGAGTCTACTCATATAAAGTTGATATAAAATGATCTGTCATAGACAATCTATAAGACTCCTCTTTTTCTTTTTGTTATTTAATATTTTTATTTTCTATATTTTTTGTTTACATTCCAAATGATTTCCCCTTTCCTGGATCCCCCCTCCCCATATGTCCCATAAACCTTCTTTTCTCCATCCCTTCTCCAATCACCTCCCTCTTTTTTCTCTGTCCTTATATTCCCTTCCAACGCTAGATGGATCCTTTCCAGGATCAGGACCCTCTCCATACTTCTTCATGGGAGTCATTTGTTATGCGTTTTGTGCCTTGGGTATTCAGGGCTTCTGGGCTAATTAATATCCACTTATCAGAGATTGCATTCCATGTGTATTCGTTTGTGATTGGGTTACCGCACTTAGGATGATATTTTCCAGATCAAACCATTTGCCTAAAAATATTGTGAATTCATTGTTTCTAATTGCTGAGTAGTATTCCATTGTGTAAATATACCACATTTTCTGAATCCATTTCTCCTTTAAGGGGCATCTGGGTTCTTTCCAGCTTCTGGCTATTATAAATAAGGCTGCTATGAACATAATGGAGCATGTGTAAGACCCCTCTTTTTCGTGAACATGTTACATGTGTGAATCTCTCACCCCGTGGTATGTGTGTTTGTGCATGTGTGTGTGTGTGTGTGTGTGTGTGTGAGTGAGTGATTATGTTTGTGTATATATGTATGTGGTGGAGAGAAACATAATTGTCATATAATGGTACCTTAGATAACTGAATCTACTTCCATGGAAACATTAACAAATTCAACTAAATATTAGTTATTGCCAAGTACACAATTTTTAAATTTTCTCTGATCAAACAAACAAGTAGTAAACTTTTAATAGAGCCAAATATAATTACTTGTTAACTGGGCTTACCAGAAGTATGACTGTCTGCTTCTGCAATCATTCCCAATTTTCTTATAGTGACCAAAACCATAAAATATTGGTGTCTAAAACAATGCTATCATTTTACAAACTTGAAATATGTACTTAAAATTAACTGGCATACTATATAATTAAGTCTGAAGAAAAGTTATATTGCTCTTATTTTTGTGCCTTAATTCACACTGACCTTATGTTAACATTAACCTCTACTTTTCTAATTTTTCTTCAGTTAAAGATTTGAAAAACAATAATGCTTTGAAATGTATAAATAAATGTGAAAGTAAAATGAAATGAATTATGATATTCTTCCTGGAATATAATTATGAAAGCCATGGAATATAAGGTGAGTTAACATCTTTTCATATAAGCTCATATTAATAAAGAAAAACTTCATAAAATAAACACAAAGAGAATTATCCTCCCTGTATGCTTATTGGTACCTTCGGTCCTTGGTAGAGATTAGTGCATATTATTCAATCACATGAAACTTCGGCCTAATACACATTAAGGCAGTAGAAACTGGTTTGGTTATTAAAGCAATTTATCACATGCAGATGCTTGGTTTATGTTAAGAAACAAAAACATCTTCTTTTGCTCTGGAGAGATGCCTCTAACACTAAATATTATAAGGATTTCTAAGGTTAGGGACATTTATTCACAATACAAGGAAATGTATATTTCTCTCTGGAGTGTTTTCACTTACATTCATAGATTTCTGATCCTATCCTTTAATGCTAACATATTAATACTGGGTTCCAATGAAGTATGGTTTTGAAATAGGAGATATTGAATTATAGGAAAACAAGTGGGATTTATCCCCAGAAAAAAAGGTTAAGATCAGGAAATAGATAAGAAAACATTAGGTTAATGAGGTTTCTACCTATATGTATCTAGCAAGAGTCTTACTGAAGTAAATCAAGATTGAAAGCCTGATTCCACAGAATAGGGGAATGCAAGTCAGGAAATTGGGTGGGGGGTGAGCAGGGGGAGGGGGAATGGGATGGGGGGTTGGAGAGGTAACACAGAAAGAGGATAGCATTTGAAATATAAAAAAGCAGATATATAATAAAAAGAGATTATCAGATAGAGAAAATTGATGGTAAAAATTCTACTTAGACATCAAGAATTATGATATACTGAGAAAGAAAGATTTTGGCTAAGTTGACTCAATGGGATCCCTTACTGAAAGACAGATATTATAAGAAAGTATAAAAATAGGCCAGAAGAAGTAGTGACCTAATTAAAAACTAGTCATGTATATATCATGCAAGATGAAAGTAATTCTATAACATGAGACTATATAATTTTATGGTTTGGATTGGAAATACCCATTCCAGAAAGGTTTCCTTATTGAATATTTGGGCCCAAGGTGATGAAACTTTGGAGAGGTTATTTAATCATCATGATGCTAGGTAACTGGAGCATCAGGAGGGGAGTGTAAGTTGGAGAAAGTAAGTCACAAAGTACTTCTCTTTACGGAATTTATATGTGTAATTAACCCTTCTTCTCTCAATTCTTCTACTTCCTAGTGCTCCTGAGGTAAGCAGATTCCCTCTGCTTTACCTCATTATGAGCCATTCTTCACCATAGATAAAGTGACCAGAAGTCAAAATAAAACTTTTCTTTAATAAATGATTTGGGGGCAATTTATAATGATTTGGGGGCAATTTACAAAGATATAAAACCTACTCTGTAAAGAAACAGAGTGCTTCCAATTTTAGTGACTTATATAACTGCTCATCGTGTAATAACTCCAGAGTAAATGCTACCATGTCTAAATGCAGCTTTTAGAACTTTGATGACGGATTAAGTGGTAAAGGGGGAAATGTGAGAGATGGGAGGAGAGAGGTGACAGGGTAGGGGAGAAACAAAATGAGAGGACAGTAGGTAAAGAAAGAGGAAGCTGAGGAGAGAAAAATATTAAAAGAAAATTAGGGAGGAAGAGATGAAAAAGAAGAGATAAGGAATTTAATGAACCATATGTCAAAAATATAGATATTCATATAAATTTTCAAATTGTAGTTTTCAACTCTAATAATTAAATTTGTCTCTTAATGTCTTTCCTAAACCAACTGACTTCCATACATGCAGAACTGGGCCCAGGTGAGTACATTTGTAAGACAATAGTTTTGTATACACCTAGACATGCTAATTTTATATGCATAAACATAATCTTTGAAAGTCAGTACAATAAAATAGAGTCTCTATATGTGAAAGTTTACTGTTCTTCAGAAGCAGACTTTTCACTGATATATAGGAACCCCATGGTTTGTGTATGGGAAGAAATATTGTATTCTTAGAAAATGTGGTAAAATTACACAAATATTGAGCAAAAAATAAGATTAAATGAATCGATTGGAGTGAATATTACAAGAGCAAAATGTAAATTTTATTTGTCAGACGTAATTGTTGCCCTGGAAGTATACTACTGAATAAACTTACCACAGCTGGCTGGCTCAAGTCAGCTTTCTACCTCAAAGTCCTCTCCAAGTTGACTGATGTAAAAAAGATTGTCTTTTTTTCAATTTCTTTTTCTTTATTAGATATTTGCTTTCTTTACATTTCAAATGGTATCCCCTTTCCTCATAACCCCTCCAGAAACCCCCTATAACATCACCCCTCTTCCTGCTTACTATACCCCCCTTACTTCACTGACCTGGCATTCCCCTACACTGGGGCATCGAGCCTTTACAGGACCAATGGCCTCTCCTCCCATTGATGTCTGAAAAGGACATCCTCTGCTACATATGTAGCTGGACATGGGTCCCTCCATGTGTACTCTTTGGTTGGTGATTTAGTTCCTGGGAGCTCTGAGGGTACTGGTTGGAACATATTATTCCTCCTATGGGGCTGCAAACCTCTTCATCTCCTTGGGTTCGTTTTCTAGCTGCTCCATTGGGGACTCTATGCTTAGTCTATTGGTTGGCTGTAAGCCATAGGTATTTTTATCTCCCTTTAAAGAAGGATAAAAGTATCCACACTTTGATCTTCTTCTTTTTGAGGTTCATGTGGTCTGTGAATTGTATCTTGGGTATTCCGAGATTTGGGGCTAATATCTACTTATCAGTGAGTGCATACTGTGTGTGTTCTTTTGTGATTGGGTTACCTCACTCAGGATGATAGTTTCTAGTTCTATCCATTTGCCTAAGAATTTCATGAATTCATTGTTTTTAAAGCTGAAAGTACTCCATTAATTGTACTTGCACCACATTATCTGTATCCATTCCTCTATTGAGGGACATCTGGGTTCTTTCCAGCCTCTGGTTGTTATAAATAAGGCTGCTATGAACATAGTGGACCCTGTGTCTGTATTATATGTTGGAGCATCTTCTGGGTATATACCCAGGAGTGGTACAGCTGGGTCCTCAGATAGTTCTATGCCCAATTTTCTGAGGAACCACCAAACAGATTTCCAGAGTGGTTTTTTTTTTTTTAAATTCGATATATTTTTTATTTACATTTCAAATGATTTCCCCTTTTCTAGCCCCCCACTCCCCGAAAGTCCCATAAGCCCCCTTCTCTCCCCCTGTCCTCCCACCCACCCCTTCCCACTTCCCCGTTCTGGTTTTGCCCTATACTTCTTCACTGAGGCTTTCCAGAACAAGGGGCCACTCCTCCTTTCTTCTTGTACCTCATTTGATGTGTGGATTATGTTTTGAGTATTCCAGTTTTCTAGGTTAATATCCACTTATTAGTGAGTGCATACCATGATTCACCTTTTGAGTCTGGGTTACCTCACTTAGTATGATGTTTTCTAGCTCCATCCATTTGCCTAAGAATTTCATGAATTCATTGTTTCTAATGGCTGAATAGTACTCCATTGTGTAGATATACCACATTTTTTGCATCCACTCTTCTGTTGAGGGATACCTGGGCTCTTTCCAGCATCTGGCAATTATAAATAGGGCTGCTATGAACATAGTAGAGCATGTATCCTTATTACATGGTGGGGAATCCTCTGGGTATATGCCCAGGAGTGGTATAGAAGGATCTTCTGGAAGTGAGGTGCCCAGTTTTCGGAGGAACCGCCAGACTGATTTCTAGAGTGGTTGTACCAATTTGCAACCCCACCAGCAGTGGAGGAGTGTTCCTCTTTCTCCACATCCTCTCCAACACCTGCTGTCTCCTGAATTTTTAATCTTAGCCATTCTGACTGGTGTAAGGTGAAATCTCAGGGTTGTTTTGATTTGCATTTCCCTAATGACTAATGAAGTTGAGCATTTTTTAAGATGCTTCTCTGCCATCCGAAGTTCTTCATTTAACAGCTTGCAATCCCATCAGCAATGGAGCAATGTTCCTCTTTCTCCACGTTTGCAGATGATATGGTAGTATACTTAAGTGACCTCAAAAATTCCACCAGAAAACTCTTAAGCCTTATAAACATCATCAGAGTGGCTGGATATAAAATTAACTCAAACAAATCAGTAGCCTTCCTATACTCAAAGGATAAAGAGACTGAGAAATAAATTAGGAAAATGACTCCCTTCACAATAGCCACAGATAAAATGAAATAGCTTGGTGTGACTCTAACCAAGCAAGTGAAAGATCTATATGACAAGAACTTCAAGACGCTGAATAAAGAAATTGAAGAAGACCTTAGAAGATGGAACGACCTCCCTTGCTCGTGGATTGGCAGGGTTAATACAGTAAAAATGGTCATCTTTCCTAAAGCAATCTACAGATACAGTACAATTCCCATCAAAATTCTAACTCAATTATTCATAGAATTAGAGCAATTTCCAAATTTATCAGGAACAACAAAACCCAGATAGGAAAAACTATTCTCAATAGTAAACAAGAACCTCTGGCAGAATCACCATCCCGGACCTCAAGCTATACTAAAGAGCAATCATGATAAAAAAAAAACTGCATAATATTGGTACAATGACAGGCAGGTATATCAATGGAATAAATTGAAGACCCAGAAACAAACCCACATACCTGTGATCACTTGATCTTTGACAAAGGAGCTAAAACCATTGAGTGGAAAATAAAAAGACAGCATTTTCAACAAAAGGTGCTGGGTCAACTGGCAGTCAACATGTAGAAGGATACAAAGTGGTCCAAGAACTTCGGAGGGCTGAGAAACACCTTAAGAAATGTTCAACATCATTAATCATTAGGGAAATGCAAATCAAAACAACCCTGAGATTTCACCTCACACCAGTCAGAATGGCTAAGGTCAAAAACTCAGGAGACAGCAGATGGTGGCAAGGATGTGGAGAAAGAGGAACACTCCTCCACTGCTGGTGGGATTGCAAGATGGTGCAACCACTTTGGAAATCAGTTTGGCGGTTCCTCAGAAAACTGGGCATGATACTTCCTGAGGACCCTGTTATACCACTCCTGGGCATATATCCAGAGGATTCTTCAGCATGCAACAAGGACACATGCTCCACTATGTTCATAGCAGCCCTATTTGTAGTAGCCAGAAGCTGGAAAGAACCCAGGTGTCCTTCAACGGAGGAATGGATACAAAAAAAATGTGTTATATTTACACAATGGAGTACTATTCAGCTATTAGAAACAATGAATTTATGAAATTCTTAGACAAATGAATGGAGCTGGAGAACATCATACTAAGTGAGGTAACCCAGTCTCAAAAGATCAATCATGGTATGCTCAAACTGATAAGTGGATATTAGCCTAGAAACTTTGAATACCCAAGACATAATCCACATATTAAATGATGTCCAAAAAGAATGGAGGAGTGGCCCCTGGTTCTGGAAAGACTCAGTGCAAGAGTATAGGGGAATTCCAGAACAGGAAAGCAGGGAGGGGTAGATGGAGGAACAGGGGGAGAGAAGAGGGCTTATGGGACTTGCAGGGAGTGGGGACCCAGAAAAGGGGAAATCATTTGAAATGTGAACAAAAAATATATCAATAAAAAATTTTAAAAAAGAAAATATAAATACAGATCTATCTTACTTAAATTTTGTTTTCTGCCTTATTATTTACTTATTTGAACTTATACACATGAAAGAAAATTCCTTTATTTTATTAACCTTGACCATACTGCATAAATGGTACTCAGATGAGAAAGGAGAGAGAACCCAGCCAGGTCTTGCAGGTTGGGACAATGAAATGTCTGCTTCTACTTCTTGTGCTTCCTGATTTATTGTATCTTGTACACAGGCTAGAAATGATGAACATGTTTAGGAACATTGATTCCTTGCCTTGTTTTCTTCATTTTTTTACTTAGCTATTGAATGAGCATAGATGTAGAAAGCTAAACATGATCCAATATTTTAGCTTGAAGTATTCTGGAAAGTCCAGGCAAGCCAATGCAATTTATAGGTACAAAGAAACCTCACTGGTGTGTCATATGGGCCAAAACATTCAGTAACCCCTCTTAATTACTTTTATATTGCTGCAACTAAGTCAATATTCCCAAAATCTACTTCTAAAAGAAAGGGTATTTGGAGCTTTATGGTTCAGAGGACAACTCCATGACAATTATGACTCGACACATGACAGCAGAGAGGCAGGTATGGTTGCTGGAGCCATAACTGAGCTTACATCTTGATCCTCAAGCAGAAGACAAAAAACACTAACTGAGAATGGCACAAACTGTTGAATTCTCAAAGACCATGCCCAGTGACATGCCTTCTTCCATAATGGAACATCTCCTAAACCTTCCCAAATAAGTTCACTATCTGGGGACCAAGTATTCCAAGCATTTGAGCTGATTAGGGCCATTCTCATTTAAACCGTAACACTTCACATCTCAATCTGAATAAAGACATATTCAACCCTGAATAAAAACCTTCAACAAAATTGCCTCCTTTGGACCAATCTCTCTTCACAGCTACACAGGAGCTTTGTTTGATTTATCTTAAGATCTCTTATGTAATAAGATTTTCTAAGCATAATTTCAATTGCATATTAAATGAATTCCTTGGGTACTCAAGCTAAAGAACCAAGAAGCCAATAGCTTGATGGATGAAGAGAGATAAACTCTGAGTCAGACTTGTAGGGCACCTCCAGAGGCGCTTTGATTCTCTATTAGAAAAGCTGGAAGAGAATTAAGGCTTCTTATTTACTGAATGAACACTTTCTGGGGCAGTTTCTGGGGGTGTAACCACACCTCCAATCCAATCACTCTTCCCTTATGAATATCTTCTTTGGAGATAGATCTCTCGATTTTTATTCTATAACTGGATTATTGCTATTTCTAGCTTCAGCCCATTTCCTAAATAATTTTAGGGCTACCTCTTTAGGTGAGGAAATGTTACAGCAGCATTGAAGGCTAGTCTCTCTATTAAAAATTGCCTAGGCAAAAATGAATGGAATCTACCCCTGGGAGAAGACAGGCCATAGGTGTCTCTTTTAAGGATTAATCCAATCAGATACTAAGTTGCCCAATGAGGGATTTCATATCAAAAAAGGGCAAGCTTTCAGAACTAGTGTTTGGCCATCTTTGTACAGGCAAAAATATAGCTTCAACATTTACATTATTGGAATATCTTCCAATGCCATATGCTTTTTGGTGATATGATATTTAGTGTATACAATGTTTTGAGAAACATTATCACACATCTTTCATCTTAAAGTATAATCTATTTCCTTGAAGTTGCATTAGATTCTTCTGGCTGAGTAGAAGATACTGGAAATGTAAAATGAAAACTTATACAAGTTTCTTTTTCAACCAACTGTTATACATTTGAATAATGGTCCAAAGTATCCAACTTTTGCCTGAAGGAATAGATGTGGTGTAGACATCCCATTCAGGAAACTCTACAGAAGAGGAGGTTGAAGAAGGAAATCAAAGAAGATCTCAGAAAATGGAAAAACCTTCCATGCTCGTGGATTGGCAGGATTAATATAGTTAAAATGGCCATCTTGCCAAAGGCAATCTACAGATTCAATGCTATTTCCATAAAAATCCCAACCCAGTTCTTCATAGAGCTAGAAAGAGCAATTCTCAAATTCATCTGGAATAGCAAAAAACCCAGGATAGCTAAATCTATTCTCAACAGTAAAAGAACTTCAGGGGGATTCAATATCCCAGACTTTAAACTCTACTACAGAGCAATAGTGATAAAAACTGCATGGTATTGGTACAATATCAGGCAAGCGGAACAATGGAATAGGATTGAAGACCCAGAAATGAACCAACACACCTATGGTCACTTGGTCTTCGACAAAGGGGCTGAAAGCATCCAGTGGAAAAATGATAGTCTTTTCAACAAATGGTGCTGGTTCAATTGGAGGTCAGCATGCAGAAGAATGTGCATCGATCCATTCTTATTTCCTTGTACCAAGCACAACTCCAAATGGATCAAGGACCTCCACATAAAACCTGACACACTGAAACTAATTGAAAAAAACTGGGGAAGACCCTGGAGGACATGGGCACAGGGGAAAAGTTCCTGAATAGAACACCAATAGCTTATGCTCTAAGATCAAGAATTGACAAATGGGATCTCATAAAACTACAAATTTCTGTAAGGCAAAGGATACCTTCAAAAGGACAAAACGTCAACCAACAGACTGGGAAAGAATCTTCACCAACCCTAAATCCGACAGAGGGCTAATATCTAATATACACAAAGAACTCAAGAAAGTAGAACCCAGAGATCCAAATAACCCCATTAACAAGTGGGGTACGGAGCTAAACGAAGAATTTTCACATAAAGAACTTCGGAGAGCTGAGAAACACCTTAAGAAATGTTCAACATCATTAATCATTAGGGACATTCAGATCAAAACAACCCTGAGATTTCACCTCACACCAGTCAGAATGGCTAAGGTCAAAAACTCAGGAGACAGCAGGTGTTGGCGAGGATGTGGAGAAAGAGGAACACTCCTCCACTGCTGGTGGGATTGCAAGATGGTGCAACCAATCTGGAAATCAGTCTGGCGGTTCCTGAGAAAACTGGGAATGTCACTTCCTGAGGACCCTGTTATACCACTACTGGGCATATATCCAGAGGATTCTTCAGCATGCAATAAGGACACATGCTCTACTATGTTCATAGCAGTCCTATTTGTAGTAGCCAGAAGCTGGAAAGAACCTAGATGTCCTTCAACGGAAGAATGGATACAAAAAATGTGGTATATTTACACAATGGAGTACTATTCAGCCATTAGAAACAATGAATTCATGAAATTCTTAGACAAATGGATGGAGCTGGAGAACATCATACTAAGTGAGGTAACCCAGTCTCAAAAGATCAATCATGGTATGTACTCACTGATAAGTGGATACTAGCCTAGAAACTTTGAATACCCAAGACATAATCCACAAAGTAAATGATGTCCAAAAAGAATGGAGGAGTGGTCCCTGGTTCTGGAAAGACTCAGTGCAAGAGTATAGGGGAATTCCAGAACAGGGAAGTGGGAAGGGGTGGATGGAAGAATAGGGGGACGGAAGAGGGTTTATGGGACTTGCGGGGAGTGGGGACCCAGAAAAGGGGAAATCACTTGCAATGTAAATAAAAAAATAAAATAAAATAAAATTAAATTAAATTAAATTAAATTAAAATTAAAAAAATAAAAACAGAACCAGTGGGGACTGAAAACACCAAGAAAACAAATCCCTGCAGTACACAACTAGACTGAAGCATATATGAACTCACAGAGATTGTGGCAATATCCACAGGTCCTGAAATTTTCAAAGCCAGATGGGAGTCTCAACACTAAGAGGAGAAGTAGGCAAAGCCTCCATTCCTAACCTAGAAGCCCTCTCCAATGGATAACTATTGATGAAGGAAATATTAGACAAATATGGCTGATAACTGAATCAAACAGTTATTTGAAGGCATGCTCATTATGATCTTTCTTCTGAAGACATTGAAATAAAATACCAGTATAGGCTATATTGGTATATTATCTGTGATAATTTTTGATTATCTGCACAACTATCCAAGCAAGGCCAGCATTGACTCTATTTTTGCTTGTCTCAAACTGCAATGACTGCCTGTCCCTTGCTTTTTTTTTCCTGAGTAATAAAGCCTTTTCTGTATTCTTGACATTTTGCTTGTACTTTGAGTCTTGCTACAACTGTGTTAGTAGATGCGATGTTCAAGTTACCTCTTGAACATCTATGGTAGTATCAATTTCCTGACACTCTGATAGGAAATAGATAATTAAATAAATATTCACTGGAGACTTGCTAAGCATAAAATATGTTGGACCAAGTCATTCTAGAGCACAGGCTATGATTATTGTTCATCTCTATGTCTCTCTAATAGCAAGACTGGCATGAGTAATGACGTTGGCCACAAAGGGAGATGATAGATGATCAGGCCACAGAATAAAAACAGCATGAGGAATCTTAATAATCCTGATTCTTATTTTCAGTAGACCAAAATCCAGTGTATAATAATACTTAATTATCCTATTAAGTATTTATCTAACTCATCAAAGAATAGAGAACACTAGTAATACTTTCTCTAAACATCTGAATCAGAAACCTAAACATGGTGGTTCATTGGTGAAATTTGATGTACTCTCTAGATTTGATAAAGTATTATGGCTACATTGCTACATTAGTTACTTGTTGCTGTGATGAAATGCATTTTAGAGGCAACTTAAGGAAAGAAGTTATGTGTTCTAGCTTGTAGTTCTTAGGTTCACAGCCAATTATAATGAGTACAGCATGGTGGCAGGAGAAGGAGGAAGCTGCTCACATTGTATTTATACTCAGCAAATAAAATTATTAGTATGGCTCAGCTTCCTTCTTTTCTTTTTATTAAGTTCCGCACTCCAGCTTACAGAATGATGCTGCCCGCAATTAAGGTATGAATATCTTCATACCTAATAATGATAGTTCATTAGAGGCATGCGCAGAGATTTGTCTCCTATGCTATTCTATATTTGGTCAACTTGAAAGTATTAACCATCACAGACACTGACATTTTATTTGTAAACAATCCATGACTTAGATACCTTATAAATTTATTTGCATGGTAGGAAATTTTAAATCTTTTTCATCAACAAAGTCCCAGAGTACAATATGCGATGTCACAATTGTGCAATAGACCTGAACATATTATCTTTAGCTTATGTGTTTAGTGGCTGCTGGGTTTACCAAAGAAGCCATTTTCCATTCTTGGATACATCATTAGCCAACTGACATTTGTCATTAGATTACTGTGGTTTTTATTCTACCAAAATCTATCTCTTTTTAGACTATTTTAAATTCTGCCTTAAAATTTCCTGATTGATCCTCTGGAATATACACTCTGATAACTTAGGCACACATTAACAGAAATTTCCCTTTACTGTATGGCACCCTGTGCTATGTATATAGAGAGATTGTAATCATTCTGCATTTCCTACTCTGCCTTATTTTGCTGTAGGTAGTAAAGGACTGAAATACAATAGAGACACTGAACTTGATTTGTATAAAGTTAACATCCATTTACTACTTTTTAACAGAAGTGAAACTAGTCTCTTTTTATACTCTTAACAAATTTTGCCTGCTTTGTGCACTCTTTCCCTCCTCCTGTAGGAGCCCTGCTCAGCTTCTGAGTGATGGGTGTTGCTTTGCCTTATTATGGTTTGTTTTTGTGTGTGTGTGTTTTGGTTGTTGTCTCTTAGAGGTATGCTCTTCTAAGAAGGGAGATGGAGTGGGGAGAAATACAGGAAAAAGTAGCAGCAGTACAGAGTTGGGAGGAATGGGGGAAGGGATGTGGTTAAAATATATTGTATGAGAGACGAATCTGATTTTCTTTCTTTTTCTTATTGAGTATCTTCTTTATTTTCATTGCCAATGGTAAAAACTTTCCCAATTTTCCCTTCCCAAAAGTTCCTCTCCCCAAAGATTCCCTACCCCTCCTCCCACCCCCTGCTTCCATGTATATGACCAACACACTCCCACCTCCCCCCCAACCCCCACTCCCCATCCCCATCCGTTTTCCTTTGTTGGGACCTATATTGAGCCTTTACCTGACCAAAGACCAATCCTCCCACTGATGCTCAACAAGGCATTCCTCTGTCACATTTTTGGCTGGAACCATGTGTACCCCTTGGTTGATGGTTTGGTCCCTGGGAGTCTTGGGGTGTCTGGGTGTCCGAAGTCATTTTTCTTCCCATGGGGCTACAAACACCTTCAGCTCCTCCAGACCACCCTCCAGATCCTTCATTGGGGACCCCAAGCCCAGTCCAATAGTTGATTGCTAGTTTCTGCCTCTGGATACAGCCATGGCATGCTCCTTTTGGTACACACTTCTTGTTGAATCTGATTTTCAGTTGAAAAATAGTTACTCTAGTATACAATAGGCATGCGACTGTGACTGCCAGTTATTTTCTGGGATAATCATGTTATATGTTTTAACAAATGCAGTCCATAGAAACTCCACATTCTTTGTCACAGGAAAAGCCTTGGAAATCTCAGTGACTATTCTAAGTGACTCACATTGCAAATGAGGAAGCTTACACGCCAGCCATCTTTAGTCAGAAGAGAAACACTCAGTGCTTTTCCCTTTACCTATTGTCTATGGTCTGATGATTATATCATTGTCAATGTCATTGTCGTCACTAAAAAATCTAACCTACTTTTATTTCTGAAAATGAAGGCTGGTTGTCCTTAAATACTATTAATATATTTAATGGCTGCATTTGAAACATTATTAAAAACTTATATAGATCTTAATATAATTTTAGTATAGGCTTCACAATGAAAGGAACTAGATCTCAGAGTTTTGATTGTATATCTCTAAGACCACAACCTTTTGTAGCTTTGTCTAATATAAATACTATTTTATGTCTGAAATATACATATTTAGTGTGTGTGTTTATATATATATATGCATATATATATATGTATATGTAATTCTATTGTAAGTGAAATCTACTTAGCCATCTTCACTAAAATCAAATAGGAAAATCTGTATCACCACATAAATCTCTCTTGCTTAAATACTTTGCTAGCCAAGTATCAAAGGTCTCTGGAATCTCAATAAGAGCCAAAGCGGAGTAACTCTCAAAGATTTTCTTCTTCCCTGTGATCTACTACAGATGTTCTGAGCACAAAAAATCCCTCAAATTGCTAATTAAATATTTTTTAAAAAAGAGAGGAAATACTATCTTTAGCTACCAACTACCTCCTTGAATACTGTGAATTCACTAGTGGGTAGGGATTTATTTGTTTTTACCTCCCAAACTAACTAAACTTTCTCTCTAAAAGTAAGACTTCAGTTACAAGAAGCTATGAACTTAGAGAACACTAGTGGCAACATTCAGTAGAAATTGTTTAACTTTCTGTGTCGTTTGCAGATGCAGACTGGTAAGTGATCAGGAAATAATGAATAAAAACAATAGGAAAGAAGCTTTACAAAAGCACACCCTTTGTTGGTTGCGTGACCAAAAGTTTGACACAATTACTAGTCTGTTATCTGCCATCTTTTCTTGACTGTGATAACTCATAAAAATAGCCACAGAGAGTGAATGCATACAATAATTGCAATTGTGACTACATTACATATTTATCTATGAGTAAACCTTCTCAGAAACTTGGACAGCTGGCCCAAGTCAAAAAAGTAGAGTCAGACATATGCATTTCAGAATCTAAATCTGATGCCCTTAAATCCCAAACTCAGATATACAGTGTTTTAATATGAATTTTCTAAACAAGAATAAAAAGCCCAGATGTGACCTTACTGATGCACAATGGATGCAGCTTTGCAAGCATAAATATAACACCCGAAGTGCACAGGACTTTCCCTTTCCTCAACATAGTCTGACTTGATGTCATTTTATAACTAATGTTAAACTATAAGGAAGGTATATATTCTGTGGTTATGTTTTATTATCATATATTTATTTTTTATCTGCAATCTACACTGTATTAATACTTTTTATAAAAATAAGCTGATATTAATGAGCAACCCAAACAAGAATTTTCATGTAACCCTGAACAATGACTATCACTGTCTTACAATTCTTACTTCCCGGTCATGAGGCATCTCTTTGTGGCTATCATAATTGGTGTAATGAATTTCTTAAAATAAATGGAAGTCTAATTTGATCCAGTGCCCAAGAACAATCCAGGCATTCATAGCTAAACCACTGACCTGATTTGAAGACGAATCATGCCAGGATGAAGTCATGCTTTTCTGTGAAGTGTGCTCCCTCAGTACAGGGTTTGAATGGTTTGTACTAAGGGCTCTGAAGAGGGGATTTCCAGTAACAAAAAAATACAATCTGAGCTCACAATGCCAGACACCTAGACTTACTTAAAATAACAGAAACTTGAGATGGAAAGAAAATCTGAGCCATCACCTTACTTCAGTGATTGTCAGTGAGTGGAAAACTTGCTGGTGTTTTTAGCTTTGAACAGTTCAGAGTGTTACAGTTTTATACTGGTAACACCTTTCAAGATTTAAACACAACTTCCAATTAGGCAAGGGTCATTTTTTCAGAAAGTTTAACATCTACATGACACACCTCATGGTGGGTTATTTCTGAGAAAATATATGCACAGATTTACATACTTCATTATAAGCTTAGCCACTATTTTAAAGCTGTCTCTAAGGCAAGTAGTTGTTTTAACATCATGAAAAGTATGTTATGATTTATTTTCTACAATTAAAGAACCTAACCTATAGTCACAGTTTTGATGTATTACTTATTGAAATTTATTGTAGGCCTTCCAAAAGAAGGTTGTGTAATATGATAGACCACTGGAATTCTTACTATGTTCATGTGTATAAAGGAGTTGTAGCATATAATCAAATGGGAAATTTATTCAATAGGTTAATCCCAGATCAAGTATAATCTTCATGATTTAGTAAACAGTATTTGACAGTTATAAACTGCCTTCAGCTACAGATTTTCCCCCTGACCACCAAGAAATTGGCACCAACAAGTATACAGTTTATGGATATCAATTGTATAAACATGAAATATGAGAATATGTTTATCATTTCCCTGGAATAAAACTTTCACATGTCTCAAAGTGACTATAATTTTCACAATAATTTTAAAAGCATACATTATGAAATTCAGTACTGTGTATGGCACTTGACTATTAGGACATAAAAGAAATTAAAGTTTCAGAGAAAATGACCTTGATAAAATGTAATTGGAATACTTTTTTCTATTTGGAATAAAGTTTACAGTTTACATTTTATTTGCTTAAACTTTCTTTTTACAGACAATACAATGAATAACTCTGAACCATTAAATTAGATACTCTAGATACAATGAACAGATTCCAAGTACATATGACCTCCACACTGTAACTGAAAAATTAAAAACCTTATTTTTTCTCTAACTCACACAGTTAGAAAAAAGCTTTAGAAAAAGATGTCTTCACAGTAGAATTTTATTATATATTTCAAAAAGGAATTGGTACTTGTCCTTTTCAATGTCTTCCAAAAAATAGGAGAGCATTCACATTAGATAAAAACATGAGGGCAGTATTATTCTTACACTCAAACCAGACACAGACACAGAGAATAAAATTGTAAGCTCTTAGGTATCTTATTTATCTTTCAACCCTGATGCAGAGAATTTGCTGTAAATAGTGATTAAAGCAGAGAACCTTGTCTGACCAACATGTAGGGAATAACAAAAATCAGAGGGCTCTGTTTGAAATGGAGGATCTATATCACAACCTTTCCACAAGACGAGAGGTTCACCATGGAAGTGGGGCAAAGGAATGTTAGAGGCATAATTACTGGACATATGCAGTGAAACAATATTTTCTGTGTTGCTACAGACAGGAACTCAAAGTGGCTTTTCCTGTATGCTCATAACATGGATATGAGCATTCCATTCCAGTATGGACAACATAAGGAATTACCCATCAGGCACCTTCTTTAGGTGAGGAGCTGTCTGTAACTCATGGTCCAAGAGGATCCAGAATTAATCTTCTTCAAGAATGTGATCCCAGAGAGGCTATATGTGTTTAATATATAGGCATACTTCTATGAATATATAAACATCATTGAGTGAATTCACTCCAGTTAAAAAAAAAAAAAGCTGAGTTCTTTATATATTGGATATTAGCCCTCTGTTGGATGTAGGGTTGGTGAAGATCTTTTTCCAATTTCTTGGTTGCCATTTTGTCCTTTTGATAGTGTCCTTTGCCTTTCAGAAACTTTGTAGTTTTATGAGATCCCATTTGTCAATTTTTGATCTTAGAGCATAAGCTATTGGTGTTCTGTTCAGGAACTTTCCCCTGTGCCCATGTCCTCAAGGGACTTCCCCAGTTTCTTTTCTATTAGTTTCAGTGTCTGGTTTTATGTGGAGGTCCTTGATCCATTTGGAGTTGAGCTTAGTACAAAGAGAATGGATTGATTTGCATTCTTCTGCATGCTGACCTCCAGTTGAACCAGCACCATTTGTTGAAAAGGCTATCTTTTCTCCACTGGATGTTTTCTTCTCTTTTATCAAAGATCAAGTGACTATAGGTGTGTGGATTCATTTCTGGGCCTTCAATTCTATTCCATTGATCTACCTGCCTGTCACCATACCAATACCATGCAGTTTTTAACACTATTTCTCTGCTCCACTATGTTCATAGCAGCCTTATTTACAATAGCCAGAAGCTGAAAACTGCCCAGATATCCTTCAATGAGGAATGGATACAGAAAGTATGCTATATTTACACAATGGAATACTACTCAGCAATTAAAAACAATGAATTCATGATATTCTTAGGCAAATGGTTGGAATTGGAAAATATCATCCTAAGTGAGGTAACCCATTCACAAAAGAACACATATGGAATGCAGTCAGTGATAAGTGGATATTAGCCCAGAAGCTTTGAATACCCAAGATATAATTCACATATCAAATCATTCCCAAGAAGAAGGAAGAAGGGCCTAGTCCTGGAAAGGCTTGATGCAACAATGTAGGTGATTACCAGGACAGAGGGGGTTGATTGGGAAAAGGGCAGAGGGAAGAGGGCTTATGGGACTTATGGGGAAGGGGGAGCTTGGAAAGGGGAAATCATTTAGAATATAAACAAAGAATATAGAAAATAGAAAAATAAAGGAAGTTCAAAACCAAAAAAATAATCTGACAGTAAAATGTGGGAGAGGAGAGGACGAAGTACAAGTTAGGGAGGGATCAGAAATGGAGTTAATAAAAACATTATATAAATGGATAAAAATAATGAATAATAAGAATTGAAAATGATAAACAATATTATTTATGAATATAAAATTAAAACTGTACTTATTTTAGAATGCCATCTAAAAGAATTATATATGTGAATAAATTTAATCCAAGGAAAAATAGAAATCATGGAATACCATAAAATATTACTTAAAGTAATTAGAAAATAAAGGCCTAAGTAAATAAATCAGAAAGATAGAAGTGTTATAATTACATGAATAATCAAAGCTTTAGTGATTAAATGCAATCACTCTCAATATTTCATCAGTATTTTAGCAATAAAATAGAATACTTGTACTCCTATAGAAGTGAAATGTACAAAAAATGGGTGAGGTTGTCTTGAAAAAAGAACACTTCTTAATTTTTACAACATGACTCAATCAAAACTAATCCTGGCACAAGGATAGAATACTATGGAAGTTTGTAATATTCTAAATGAAGAAAATAATAACCAAAAAGTTACATCAAAGAAAAAAATACAGATCACTGAGATAAAATTGGGGGTCTAAGAAAAAACGACTGATCCACACAAAATTCACAAGGAATACGCAGCAAGGAGACCATCTGGGAGAAGATACAGTCCTTCACCAACGGTGGAGACTCATGACCATCTTTGAGCAAATTCCTTGATGTTTGTGGTGTTTTGCTTTTTGCATTTTGAGTATAATATTTCTAAAATTTGTTTGTGTTTGTTTTGTAAAGTGTACCCTCCACAGTACTCTGGGTTAATTTAGTCTTCAGTTTGTTTGCTTATATTAATTTTGGAAGGGTCTTAGTCATGATTATGTAAAATATTTCCTCTTCTTGTTATACTTCCCACTCCCAATAATTCCTGAGAAATGTTTTAATGTTCTGTACTTCCTCAAAATATTATTTAATTTTGCTTTTTAAAATTGTCTCATAAAATTTGTCGTATAACACATGCATATGTTCAGGCATACACATGTGCTTCCATGCCTTCAGGCCCTACTGGAAAGGTTAATAAATTTTAAAGATTTTGTGGAAGATGTATGATGAATTTATTTCCACATCACAATAAAGCACTTCCTGTAAATCATCTTACTCTTTTCCTGTCTTCCTCATGTGTGCATACCTACGGGATGTGCCACACTTATAATGTGTCCTATATCTTATTATCTTTATACTCCACATTCCCCTCACTCTGATCTTCTGGGGTTAACCAATTCCTCCAAACATTTATGATTATTTTTTTCTTCTCTTTAACAAGCTTGGGTTTATCTGCATTCCACTCAGCTAAACAAAATATCTTGGTAAGAATTATCTCTCATTAGCTGTGGAAAACAGTATTTGCTGTGGAGAAAAAAAAATGTAAGCTAGGTAATCTTTTTCAGTTTCTGGTAATTAAATATATATATATTTATATATATCAGGCTTCTCGGAAACAATAAGAAAAGAATGAGTCCTTCAAAACAAGAAGTTAGCCGAAGTATTTGGAACATATCTAATGTATAACAATCTGTCCTCTGTATAAATTATGTACAAGGTAATTCATGTGCCTTTCTATTACACTTTTTATCCCCCTCATAAATGATACAGAGACCTGGTATATTTATTACAAGCTTCTGTTCCTAAGCTGGGCAGGCTCTGAGCTATTCTAAACTTACTATCCTAGCCTGGACTATTTCTCAGCCACTTCCTAACTATGTGGCATTGCCTACCATCTTGGTTTCTCTCTGGCACTTTCTTCTTCATCTCTGTCATCATGGAATTTCCCTGCCCCTTGAGATCCTCTCTTTCTCTCTCAAGGCATGGAATTCTTATTGTATCTCTCCTTCCCAGCTAATGGGCTGATCAGTTATTTGTTTACCATTCAGAAGATCGTGGAGAACAATGTTTTACAAAATATTTTAAATCAGGAATTGCTTCCTAATAGAGACAATAACAATATCATAACTGCACCCAGAGTTCCTGGAAGAGATAACAGCATTTATGCTGTTTGATATGCTACATTTTGTTGGCGAGGATGTGGAGAAAGAGGAACACTCCTCCACTGCTGGTGGGGTTGCAAATTGGTACAACCACTCTGGAAATCAGTCTGGCGGTTCCTCCAAAAACTGGGCACCTCACTTCCAGAAGATCCTGCTATACCACTCCTGGGCATATACCCAAAAGGTTCCCCAGCATGTAATAAGGATACATGTTCCACTCTGTTCATAGCAGCCCTATTTATAATTACCAGAAGTTGGAAAGAACCCAGGTATCCCTCAACAGAAGAGTGGATGCAAAAAAATGTGGTATATCTACACAATGGAGTACTATTCAGCCATTAGAAACAATGAATTCATAAAATTCTTAGGCAAATGGATGGAGCTGGAGAATATCATACTAAGTGAGGTAACCCAGACTCAAAAGATGAATCATGGTATGCACTCACTAATAAGTGGTTATTAACCTAGAAAACTGGAATACCCAAAACATAATCCACACATCAAATGAGGTACAAGAAGAACGGAGGAGTGGCCCCTTGTTCTGAAAAGACTCAGTGAAGCAGTATAGAGCAAAATCAGAACAGGGAAGTGGGAAGGGTTGGGTGGGAAAACAGGGGGAGGAAAGGGGACTGATGGGACTTTCAGGAAGTGGGGGTCCAGAAAAGAGGAAATCATTTGAAATGTAAATAAATATATCAATAAATTAAAAAAATTCACGATGCGATGCATTTATTAAAGTAAATAAATCCCCACATAATTTAAAGGCCATATGTACAGGGAAGTTAATCAATAGTTCTATTTCTGTACTAAAAGATGAGAGAGGAGTTACTCTAGGGTCATGAAATAACAGCAAATCAAAAGGTATCCAACAAAATGATAGAAATGGATTTTGTTCAGATCTCTAAGAAATAAAGCAATAAATAGAGATTTAAACCAAAAACACAATAATTGAAAGAGCCTAGGATATAAAAATCGAGATTTAGTCAGAGGAAATAAACCAGAGATAAAAGTTACAGAGATGGTGACATCCAGTTCAGAAAGAGAAGTAGTTATGTGTAAAACAGAATTCACTAAATGGTAATCAATCAAAATAAAGTTAAAGAGGCAAATTCAGATACTGTGGAGAAATTTTTAATATGTTTAATATTTATCCAGAAAGCGTTTAGTTACTTTTTCTGGAAATGATTCAAACATGCTCATTCTAATTCTGTTGATTCAATTTGAGTGCAGGTGCACAGATCCCAGAAATATGTCTCATAGCCAGAAATAGGCAGTGGATTTCCTGCATTCAGAGCACATGATCCCAGAACCAGGTGGGCAAATAGAGAATTACCTTGAGCTAAAAGCAAAACATCCCTCATTTTTCAAAGTTTAATATCTCAAAGCTAGATATTCAGACTTGACTGTAGAAAAGACTTACATTTTTATTTGTATATTTGAATGCATGTACACATACATATCGTCTTAATGTATATATGTGTATACATACATTTAAATTTACTTCCTGAGAATTGGAAGTTCGTGCCATATTTTCCCTTTACCATGGCCTGTTACTAGGTAACGTCTATTACTCCCAGTAGTTAAAGATATGAATGATAAAGGAACAAATGAGTGTCTCTTTAAACTGTTGCTCCAATTTTACTTTTTTATATTTATTTAGGTTATAAGATTTATGAGTATGCTTCATGTAGTAAAGAGAAGACATTTTAAATATTGCTGTATGCTAAAGTCAAATTTTTGAGGAATTCTACAAGCTACGTGGGAGGGAAAGAGGACTCACCATTGTGATTTGCGATTATCATTTGCTAACTGGTATTTCACAGCTGTCTTAGTTTGTTTTCTACCATTATGATAAATGCCACAACTAGAAACAAATTGGAGACAAAAATTTTTATTTGGCTTACATTTCTCAATCACAGTCCATTATTAAGAGAAGCTGATGCTCTCCAGGGGTGACACCAACCCACAGTGACATATGCCATACCATATCATTCATGAATCAAGAAAATGTCCCATGGGATTTTCTACAGGTCAATCTGATTAAGGCATTTTGTCAGTTGAGGTTCACTCTTTCTATACTTGATTCTGTCTATCTGACAAAAACAAGAAGAGCAAGAACAACAAAAACCATAACTATCACAATTGTCTCCTTGTAAACTTGACACACAAACACACGGCCATTAACTATAAGCTTTTCTTCTGTTTATCACTAAAATTTTATGCTACGATCACAATATAAAATCATGTCAATACCATGGTTTTTAACTATTTAAACAATTTAAAAGTCCATGTTCTGTTTAAAATATCCAACATTTATTTAAATGTCCAAAATCTCTCTCTCTCCCTTAATATAAAATTAAGTTGCATAGATTTTTTTTAATATTATTCCAGGAGGAAAGAACCAGAGACGAGTCACAATCAAATCAAAGAAAACCAAACATAAGTAATGGAAATAACTCACTGTCCGACATCTTGAATTCAGATGCTCTGGGATCCAAAGTGCTGCGGTGGCTCCAGTAGATTCTGTGAGACAAAGTTTTACAGATTGAGGCGAGAAATGTCTTCTGGAGCCCTTCGAAACACCTCTATTCAGAAGCCAAAAATCTTACTTGGCAATTTGCTTTGCTCCTAAACTCTCCCCCTTCTTAGTAGCTGGAACTAAGAAAAGCCAAGCAAATTAAGATATAAAAGAATCCATCTTGAAGTAAGTCACTAACAAGAAAATTCTGCAATGCTTTGCTCCAGTTTACATAATTACATTTACCTCTCAACAGTATATAAATGAAGCATGGCTCTGACACTATGGCATGAAAAGCATTAATTAGCACAGTGGTATAAATATATTTCACATGTCTTGACTGTATATTGGCTTATAAGCCATTGGACAAAATTTAAAAGATATAATGTTATTAAGAAGAGGTTAGTTTAACCAGGGACACATGAAAAATACAAGTTTCTTTTGTTTTTTGACCCTCATAGTCACCCTTGCAGGATAGGTGGATTTGAAACAATAGGCCCAGACTAGAAGATATTTATATCTGAAGAACCTTTATAATGCCGAACAGGTGGGTTTTGGGCAAATTAGAAAGAATTTACATTAGAGATGGTGCAACGCTCAGATCTGCCTCAATGGAAACTTTCACCTATGACCTCTCCCAGCCTTTTGTAACATCACTTCTCAGCTGGTTGCGATAATATTTCAATCCTCCAGCTTCCATGCTTTCAAAACCAGAACTGTGTGAGAGACCTTTACACATTACTAAGCTCAGCTGGCAACTCAAGGTGCAGTCTGTCTTCTTCCTATCACAGCTCAAGGTTTAGAACCTGAAGAAATGCTTCCCTAAAGATTCTAATGTAATGATGTTGGTCTCCTTTTAATCAAAGCTGAATTTTCAGCCCCAGCTAACCAGCATCAATTTTCCTAGAGAAGTAAAGGATTCATTTTAATGGTGCAGTTCTCTTGCTGATCTGAGCTGGAATTCTATCTCCAGATGACCAGTCCACAAATGTTTAATCAAAAATGCCACATGAGGGATCCTTGTGGCCCTGGATAGTCATCCAGAAGAGAGACACCCAAACCCATGCTATGGGCTCTGTAGCAGGTTATACATCACGTAAGCACATATGTGATGGAGAAATGCAAAAGAGAAATTACTTGTTGGAGAGATGAGGGGGAAAAGTGAAGCTGAGGCATTCATGCACCATGGAGAGAGGTGGGACTGGAAGCTAAGTAGTGGCAAGGAACAAGTTGACGTGAGGATCCTACGCAACCATGGAGAGCTCTGGGCCAAGGATGCTCCCAAAGTCCATGTCTGGTTCCCTGGGCCTACTGTAACTGGGTCTGTGCTAATGTCTGTTGTTGGTATGTCCCCCTATGAACATGTGGACATCCCTGCTCTGGGCTGGGGCCTGGAGTTATATTACTATTCAAGCATACTTCTAAGCTGGCCCTAACCCTCACCAGCTACTGCCGGCCATGTATCATCATCGCCTGGCTCTGGTAGAGTTGATGCAGGAGAGCTGGCACCAATGGAGTGAATGTAGGAGATGTGGCCCCAACCCTCACTGGTTGTCGCATTAGGAAAACCTGATCCCACTCCTCCCCTGGGCAGCACAGTAGAGCTGGCCCTTTAGGCAGGGGCACAAGTGAGCAGAACCCAAGGGCATGAGCTGGTAGAGCTATCTCTACCATTTGTCTGATATGCTGTGGTGAGAGATGCACCCCTCTCCCCACCAGGGCAGTCAGGTGAACCAGCCCCGAGTTCCTGAGAGCTAAAAAGCTCATCCCACCTGTGTCTGACTAAAGCACTCTGTAGAGGTGCCCTATAGTTCACCTGGACAGCACAGTTGTTCTGGCCCTGGTGGCATGGGCCAGAAGAGCAAATAGCCTGATAAACTCAGCTTCCACCCAGGCCAAGATCCAGTGATCTGAGTTGGACCATATCAACAGTCACCCCATCTGTGAACTGCTGGAGTTCATAAAGAGGTAGCTTTGGATCTGCAGGGCCTCTATGACAGAGGGCCACAACAGTATATCAGAAAGAAGTCCTGGTGAGTATCAAATATTGATAGTGTAACAGAAGCCAGAGGCCTCAAACTAGTCCAGTGAAATTTCACTGCAATGAAAATTTTCAAGTAAAGATGTTTGCACAAAAGGGTATACTGTGGGATGCACCAGATATTCCATGGTGAGATTAGTGAGGAGTATGTGTGTGTGTGTGTGTGTGTGTGTGTGTGTGTGTGTGTGTGTTTGTGTGTGTGTGTGTGTGGATGTCTGTCTGTCTGTTTTTCTATCTTTATTTTTTATTTTCTTTTGTAGGGAAGGTTAAAAGCACAGAGGTTGGATATGAAAGAATGGGAAGATGAGTTGGATTGGGGTGCATGATGTGAAATTCGCAAATATTTAACAAATAGTATTTTTTAAATGTAAAATAATACTATAGATGGGATACTGGCAAGGCAGCCCAGTGAATAAAGGTGCTTGCCTGCAAGACTTGAGTTTGATCCACAACTTAAACTGTACCCACATGCTGGAATAAGAGTGATTCCTTCAAATCATCTTCTGACCACCATATGTACTACCTCCAATAAACAATCAAATAAATAGAATTAAATCAGATGGGAAGTTGTAAAAGAAGACAATCAACATCAGCATCTGACCACACACATATAACACCTACAACACACACACACACACACACACACACACACACATACACATTCACACACAAAGTACCACAAAGAATACCTGTATATGTGTATATAATCAATTTTATTGTAAATAAGTTTAATTTACTTACCAAAAGAAAATAATTTCAATTTCTAAGTAAAATTTAACTCTCTTCTGTGTATAACAGATATATCTAAATTAGAGGTTATGAGAACTGGATACATGATGATTGTGTCTGCATGCACATATGTGCTTATACATGTGTGGTGCCAAGCATCTTTAATTGCAACACTCAGGAGTCAGATGCAGGCAGAGCTCTGGTCTGCAGAGCTAGTTTCAGGACAGTCATGGCTGCACAGAGAATCTCCATCTTGAAAAAATAATTCATTGTAGTGTGTGTGATTTGAAGTGGTCACACACATGCCATGCATGCATGTGTCACTTCAAGGACAACTTTTAGTGTTGGTTCTCTTTCTACCTTTACATAGGTTCTGGTGATCAAATTCAGATCTCTGGGCTTTCACAGCAAACACTGTTGCTAGATGAGCCATCTTGTCAACTCTATCTCCATCATATATAAATTCTTAAATTCACTGAGGTCTATTTGCTTCTGTCTCCTGAGTGCTGGGATTAAAGGAGAGGGTCATCATGCTAGGCTGTAAAAGATATATTTTCACTTTATGTATATGACTGTTTTTCCTGTGTATCTATGTGCAGCATGTTCACTTGTGTTCAGAGGTTAAAACACAAAGTAACCCTGGAACTGGAGATGTAATAAACTGGCAAATAGGAGTTTTGAGAAAAATCACATAAATGTCCCTGGTAGGTGTTTGATACAATAAACACCATGCCCAAACACAACATGGGAAGTTAGCGTTTATATGGCATATATGTCTCAGTCATTGTCTATTATTGTTAGAAGCCAAGGTAGGAAGCTGGAGGCAGGAACTAAAAAGGAGAGCATGGAGCAATTCTACTTACCAGTTTGCTCCCATGGCTTAATTAGTAATCTTTCTTATACAATTATGGACAAATTATGACACTATTCACAATGGGCTGTTTCCTTTAACATCAATCATTAAGAAAATACTTGACTAGTCTTGCCTAAAGGAGACATTTCTCAACTGAAATTTCTTTGTCCCAGATGATCCTAGTTTGTATCAAGTTGAAACACAAAACGAGCCAGAATAATATCTTAATGCCGAAGGAAGTTTTGCAAACTGGAATTAGGCAACTATCTAAGTTGAATGTGTCCACAACTAAACATGTCCATCAAACCACAAGATAAAGGAAGCAATCGACCAAATGACCTTCATATGATTCACTGGGGTCCCAAGTTATGTTAGGTCACAGCGATATCCCTGGTCTTGATAGAGATTTTCATGCTTAGTAATTCCTTCCCATCTGACATAAAGGGGGGAAGAATAGTTTATCTGAGTTACTAGCCAGAAGCAAGGCAGAACATTATTTAACCTAAAGTATGTTGTAGAAGCTGCCCACCTGAAAGGAGAGAGAAAAGTAGAGCTACTCTTGAGGCCAGATAAGCTTAACAAAGGCCTTATCTGTCATCTCTAATTTGAGATACAAAAGTACCACTAAGTAACATTCAGATATTGTGGTGCATATCTGGTATTAAACTGCAAACCTTTCTCACACGTGATGTTTTCATATAGGAATGAACAAAGTCTTCCAGTCTGGGTTAGTGAAAGTATGTATTTTTTAAGAAGAAACTACTCTATTTATTGTAGTTTCCCTATGATACATATGACTATTTGATGATTTACAGTCTCTATATGATGTCATTTTTTTATAAATTCAACAAGAGGAACCTAGAAGTTAATTTGAGTATTTTTACTTTTTTCATTTTGTGGTTGATTGTGACCTACATAATTTCCCTGAAATGAGTCAGGTTCTTTCCAGATAGCTTGACATCCTCGGCACTCTATATAGGCTGCTGAGGAGGACTTGTTCATATCCCTGTCTACTGCCAAAGTACTTTGTCATAAAAATCAACCACAGATTTTCTTTGGCCAGAAATAATATACTGAATATAAAGGTAATATTGCAAATTTTACTATGTCTTGCTAAGAACCTTATCATTACAACTTCTCTCAAAAACATATATAAGACAAGTATTGTAAGAATGGAGATTTAGATGCCTATTTAAAATGCAGCTATCAAAAGTGATTGTCTTATAAAAGGTTGGACCAATATTTCAGTTTTATTCATAGAGTTAGTGCTCATACCAGGGTCGATCATAATGGAAGTGATCTCCCCCAACACAAGCACAGTCTCATTTTTCTTGTCCTCTCAGTAATGAAGGTTCCAGGTTGACACAGATGGTAATAATGAGGAGGCAAGTTCTAAAAGCTGCCAACTGCGTCATCCTGACCTCTTTCAACACACCTCATCTGAGACGATAACTATAATTCCTGTCTTACATTATACTCTACAGCAGTACCACACATCTTTAAAAAGTATTAAGGAAACTGTTCAGGGAGCATTATTGGAAAATGACAGAGGGCAACTATTCTGGTCAAACAAATAATGAGTTTTCATACTTCCCAGCAGTTACCTAAAATCCCAGCTGAAGTCAAAGGCTTTAAGAGGTAAAGGAGAAAAATTATTGATGGCCATCTGGAATGGGCAGGAGGCATGTTCCTTCTAACTTAATGTGACCTATTCAGTGTTAGCTCCTACTACATTAAAATACATTATAGAATTGATGAAGGGTTTCAATATCAGATGTTCATTTTTTTTCACAAAAATGCCTATGTAAAGCTCTGTGCATTTGCATTACAGAAAATGCTTACTTGGTCAATAAAAAAATCTATTCTTAAATTTTTTCTATCAAAATACACTGAAGTGTTCACAACTTAGTATCAATGGAAAGCTATTACCATTCCTGACTGTGAAAGACAGAGGATAGTAAGGGTACTGGTGTATTCCTGTATTGGAACAATAAAATGTCCTTTCCCTGACCTAGGGATAATCCTTTTACCAATGACTGACATAAAATTGAACGGACCTTGATATTTAGCCAATGTCTTAAACTTCACATGACTCCATATTTCTCTTGTCCATGAACTGACACAGCAATACGAAGCCAATCATAAAATCATATCAGGTAAAGATGTTCAAGAAGTAAGCTTCTCAGAGTAGGAACAGGAGCATTAAAAGATTAAGATCATATTACCAAAGGGATTCTAAAACATTAAAACATGAATATGCCCATTAAAAGTTTGACTGTAGAAATTCAGTCTGCGTGTGTGTGTGTGTGTGTGTGTGTGTGTGTGTGTTGGAGCATATACATGTGTTTAGGGTTAACCACATAAAATTGGTAATCCTGTAGAAGACTGATACTACAAACAGCTATTAATACCTTGCAATCCTATATCTGGAGGTTGGGTCTTATGAACTATTTCTAATTTGTTGTAGCATGTCAGCTAGTGTTATCATTGTGATGGTCTTGTTTAGACAGTCATATTTCATGGATGAAAGAACAGGAGTAGAATACTGGGAACTAATGCTATATATGGGTATGGACATAAGAGGTTAGGGAAAGAAGTAAGACATGGGCTAGCTAATACTTAGGATGTATAATAATGCCTTAAAAACCACTGAGTTTATAAAAAAAAAATTCTCATAAAACAGAAGCTTGTCCCAAAGTATCTTCCACATACCAAAACAATGGTAATTCTGGAAGACATGGTCTATTAAATTAAAATTTCATATGTAGACAGAGGTTACCTACTCAAGAGTTATGGAATAAAGAGTTCCTAGAGGTACCACAAATAAGCCAGGGTATTAGTATTACTCTTGGTTGCCCACTAAAAATAATTGGTAAGACTCTATTGCTAAAGACACCAGACACTTTGGTTGTATGACATAAAGAAATCAACCTTGAACTGAGCAGGAAATTTTTACTGTTTCATAGCATTCATAGTACTATACAGACTTTGGGGTAGGTAAAATGTTGATGACTTTTTAAAGCTCTGGGTCTTGCTAAGCAAGATGATCACTGTCAAAATTATGTTTGAGAGTATTTATGGGGGTAGTTAATCATTCTCTTGATTAGATTTGAGATCTGCTCCATAGTAGGGATTCTGTGCTTTGTATTATAAACATGGTTGAATTCATGGCTAGGAAACTCAACTAATGTTTAGGAAGAACCAACTAATGTTTTCTGTCTGAATGATCTTGTCAAAGTATCTTGTAAATGCTTTTGGATCCAGAGATTTTTACTGCTCCAAACCCTAATCAAAGGGACAACTTGTTGTACTATAAAAGCACATTAATGTTCATATTGCTAAGAATATGAACTATGGGAAGAACATCTATATAAATGCCCATCTACAAAGCTTAAGGAACATCTAGAAGAAGGATTAGACAGAATGTAAAATGTGAGGATTGACAGAAGAGATGTAAAAGTCTGACCTCCATTGTGTGTGTGCGTGTGTGTGTGTGTTTGTGTGTGTGTGTGTGTGTGTGTGTGTGTGTGTGTGTGTATCACATTCTTTGTATCCATTCCTCTGTTGAGGGACACCTGGGTACTTTCCGGCTTCTGGCTATTATAAATAGGGTTGCTATGAACATAGTGGAGCACAATGGAGTACTATTCAGCCATTAGAAACAAAGAATTCATGAAATTCTTAGAGAAATGGATGGAGCGGGAGAACATCATACTAAGTGAGGTAACCCAGTCTCAAAAGATCAATAATGGTATGCACCCTCTGATAAGCAGATATTAGCCTAGAAACTTGGAATACCCAAGTCATAATCCACACATCAAATGATGTCCGAGAAGAATGGAGGAGTGGCCTCTGGTTCTGGAAAGGCTCAGTGTAGCAGTATAAGGTAATACCAGAACAGGAAAGTGGGAAGGGGTGGATGGGGGAACAGGGAGAGGGAAGAGGGCTCATGGAACTTTCAGGGAGTGGGGAGCCAGGAAAGGGGAAATCATTTGCAATGTAAATAAAAAAATATATTGAATAAAAAAAATATGATGCTAAAATGATTCAACTCCTTAGTGTCAGGATCTGTTAAAAAAAAAAAATCTGACCTCAAAATGATTTCAGTGTTGCATGCAAAAATAGATGTAGAAGCTGTGGCTACCTTTACCAGACCAGCATACGATCAAAAGGTAAATATTCCAGTTTAGAATGGGTAGGAGCTCCCAAATCCACAGCCTTAGTAGAGGAGCTATTGACATTGACTATTGATTAGTGCTTTGTGGCACAATCTTCCCCTAATAAATAAAGATTTCAAGGGTGAGTAGGCAAGACATCTGGGTTAGAGAAAGAAACAGGGGAGGGCTGAGAAGGCAGCATCCCAACTGGGTCCCAGAGAAAGGTACAAAGTCTGGGCATCCAGCCAGCCACAAGAATTTGGAAGTGAGGGCCTGCATGCATGGCAGCAGCCCGCCATGGGAACATAGCAAGCTGGGTGGAGAGATTTTGGAGCTCTGAGTCAGTCTGCTGGGCTGAGAACAAGCCAGCATGTTCGCAGGTGCCATGCCAGTGGGAGCAGGGAACACCGATTGATATTTCACATAAAAGTGCTTAAAGGAAGAAGAGGCACATTCTTTAAAAGTATGAACTGCTAGGTTTCCATTTCCTGTGTGTTACTCCCAAACCCATGTGACTAACAAGCAGCACTAATTCTACTCAGTGAGTTGAAGACAAAGAATTAAAGTTAGTGGTGACTGCTGATGCAGGAAGAATTGCTCTTCTCTAGTGATGAGCACTGATTACTTATCCTATTCCAAGTGGTCAGCAAATCATTTAACCATATAGATATAAGACACAGAAATTGTGTGTGTGTGTGTGTGTGTGTGTGTGTGCCGGCATATATCAATAATACTTAAAAGAAGTCATGAATTTTCAATGGAATGAGTAGGGATTGGAAAGAGATGCAAGTGGAGAGATGGACAGGAGAAATAATGTAATTACATTGTCATTTTTTAAAAACATGCAAAATAAAAATAATTTAAGGGAGAAAAAGAAAATAAATGAAACATTTTACAAAGAGAAATGTTTTATCTAATATGTTCAAGAGAAAGACCTCGGGCTTTGGCAACTTTGTTTTCACAGTAATGTCAAAGAGCAGTTGAAGAACTGAGAATGCTAAATATACATTAGTATCTTAGGTAAACCAATACTTGGTGGACAACAAATTTGTTCATATATATGGAGAGATATAATGCAACAACATACATATGATGTATATCTAACCACATTCTTGTGATTTCCCTGATCTAAGTTACAAAGACAGATGTTGGTAACTGAAATCTAAAATTCGAGAAAGAATGAAATACAATGTATGTATGAATGTACCCATCAACATCTGTCATCAAAAGAGGTTGAATATAAGGAATGTATAGAGTAGATAATTTGGTCTTATTCACACTTACAATTCTTCTAGCAAATACATACCAAGGACAACCTTCATAAGAAATATACTTTTCATAGACATCCAACTCTTAAATTTTCAATGTTGCCACATTCTTATTTACTCTTGTTGTATTAATTTTATGCCATGTCAATTCATATATTACTTTAGAAAAGCCATAATATTTAGGATGAAAAGGATTCACAATAATAACTGAATCATATAGATTTACAAAGATCAGAGTAGCTGTGAACCATTATCTTTGCTATGTAGTACATCATGGCGAACTGAGGTAAGGAGAAACAGGAGACGACTAGTTCCAGCAACAAAATCTCAAGGAAGTATACGTTGATCCACAAGGGTATGTGCTGGCATAAACATATACATATTATATATATATATATAATTTCTTTATATTATATAAGAAATGTATATTTCTTTTTTATATATATTTTTATTTTCTATATTCTTTGTTTACATTCCAAATTATTTCCCCTTTCCCGGATCGCCCCCCATATATGTCCCATAAACCTGCTTCTCTCCATCCATTCTCCGATCACCTTCCTCCTTTTTCTCTGTCCTTATATTCCGCTCCAATGCTAACTCAATCCTTTCCAGGATCAGGAGCCTCTCCATACTTCTTCATGGGAGTCATTTGTTATGCGTTTTGTGCCTTGGGTATTCAGGGCTTCTGGGCTAATTAATATCCACTTATCAGAGATTGCATTCCATGTGTATTCTTTTGTGGTTGGGTTACCACACTTAGGATGTTATTTTCCAGATCAAACCATTTGCCTAAAAATTTTGTGAATTCATTGTTTCTAATTGCTGAGTAGTATTCCATTGTGTAAATACACCACATTTTCTGTATCCATTCCTCCATTGAGGGACATCTGGGTTCTTTCCAGCTTCTGGCTATTATAAATAAGGCTGCTATGAACATAATGGAGCATGTGTCTTTACTGCATGCCGGGGAATCCTTTGGGTATATGCCCAGGAGAGGTATAGCAGGGTCCTCAGGACCAGTTTTCTGAGGAACTGCCAGACTGATTTCCAAAGTGGTTGTACCATCTTACAGCCCAACCAGCAGTGGAGGAGTGTTCCTCTTTCTCCACATCCTTGCCAACACCTGCTGTGTCCTGAGTTTTTGACCTTAGCCATTCTGACTGGTGTAAGGTGAAATCTCAGGGTTGTTTTGATTTGCATTTCCCTAATGACTAATGATGTTGAGCACTTCTTAAGATGCCTCTTGGCCATCCGAATTTCTTCAGGTGAAAATTCTTTGTTTAGATCTGTACCCCATTGCCTTACAGAAACTTTGTAATTTTATGAGGTCCCATTTGTCAATTCTTGATCTTAGAGCATAAGCTATTGGTATTCTGTTGAGGAACTTTCCCCCTGTACCGATGTCCTCAAGGGTATCCCCCAGTTTCTTTTCTATTAGCTTCAGAGTGTCTGGCTTTTGTGGAGGTCCTTGATCCATTTGGAATTGAGCTTAGTACAAGGAGACAAGGATGGATCAATTCGCATTCTTCTGCATGCTGACCTCCATTTGAACCAGCACCATTTGTTGAAAAGGCTATCTTTTTTCCTTTGGATGTTTTCCGCCCCTTTGTTGAGGATCAAGTGGCCATAGGTGTGTGGGTTCATTTCTGGATCCTCAATCCTGTTTCATTGATCCGCCTGCCTGTCACTGTACCAATACCATGCAGTTTTTAACACTATTGCTCTGTAGTATTGCTTGAGGTCAGGGATACTGATATCCCCAGAATTTCTTTTATTGTTGAGAATAGCTTTAGCTATCCTGGGTTTTTTGTTATTCCAGATGAATTTGAGGATTGCTTTTTCTAACTCTGTGAAGAATTGAGTTGGGATTTTGATGGGTATTGCATTGAATCTCTGTATTGCTTTTGGCAAAATGGCCATTTTAACTATATTAATCCTGCCGATCCATGAGCATGGGAGGTTTTTCCATTTTTTGAGGAAAAAAAAACTTCTTCCACTTCCTTCTTCATAGTCTTGAAGTTCTTGGCATATAGACTTTCACATGTTTGGTAAGAGTCACCCCAAGGTACTTTATACTGTTTGTGGCTATTGTGAAGGAGGTCATTTCCCTAATTACTTTCTCAGCCTGCTGATCCTTTGAGTATAGGAAGGCTACTGATTTGCTTGAGTTGATTTTATAACCTGCCACTTTGCTGAAGTTGTTTATCAGCTGTAGGAGTTCTCTAGTGGAGTTTTTTGGGTCATTTAGGTAGATTATCATATCATCTGCAAATAATGATAGTTTGATCTGTACCCCATTTTTAATAGGGTTATTTGGTTCCCTGGGGTCTAACTTCTTGAGTTCTTTGTATATATTGGATATTAGCCCTCTATCAGATGTAGGGTTGGTGAATATCCTTTCCCAATTTGATGGTTGCCATTTTGTCCTCTTAACAGTGTCCCTTGTCTTACAGAAATCTTGTAATTTTATGAGGTCCCATTTGTCAATCCTTGGTCTTAGAGTGTAAGCTATTGGTGATCTGTTCAGGAAAAGTTCTCCGGTGCCCATGTCCTCTAGGGTCTTCCCCAGTTTCTTTTCTCTTAGTTTCAGTGTGTCTGGTTTTACATGGAGGTCCTAGATCCACTTGGAGTGAAGTTTAGTACATGGAGATAAGAATGGATCAATTCACATTCTTCTGCATGCTGACCTCCAATTGAAACAGCACCATCTGTTGAAAAGGCTATCTTTTTTCCACTGAATGTTTTCGGTTCCTTTGACGTAGTTCAAGTGACCATAGGTGTGTGGATTCATTTCTGGATCTTCAATTCTATTCCATTGTTCCACTTGTCTGTCACTGTGCCAATACCTTGCAGTTTTTAACACTATTGCTCTGTAGTATTGCTTGAAGTCAGGGATACTGATTCCCCCAGAATTTCTTTTGTTGTTGAGAATAGTTTTAGCTATCCTGGGTTTTTTGTTATTCCAGATGAATTTGAGAATTGCTTTTTCTAACTCTGTGAAGAACTGAGTTGGGATTTTGATGGGGATTGCATTGAATCTGTAGATCCCTTTTGGCAAGATGGCCATTTTAACTATATTAATCCTGCCGATCCATGAGCATGGCAGATTTTTCTATTTTCTGAGGTCTTCTTCAGTTTCCTTCTTCAGAGACCTGAAGTTCTTGTCATATAGATCTTTCACTTGTTTGGTTAGACTCACACCAAGATACTTTATATTGTTTGTGGCTATTGTAAAGTGTGTCATTTTCCTAACTTCTTTCTCAGCCTGCTTATCCTTTGAGTATAGGGAGGCAACTGATTTGCTTGAGTTGATTTAATAACCAGCCACTTTGCTGAAGTTGTTTATCAGCTGTAGGAGTTCTCTGGTGGAGGTTTTTGGGTCACTTAAGTAGACTATCATGTCATCTCTCCATTTAGTTTGATGTTGGCTACCGGTTTGCTGTACATTGCTTTAACGAAGTTTAGGTTTGAGCCTTGAATTCCTGTTCTTTCCAAGACTTTTAGCATGAAAGGATGCTGAATTTTGTCAAATGCTTTTTTCTGCATCTAATAAGATGATCATATGGTTTTTTTCTTTGAGTTTGTTTATGTAGTGGATAGCATTGATGGATTTCCTTGTATTGAACCATCCCTGCATCCCTGGGATGAAGCCTACTTGATCATGGTGGATGATCGTTTTGATGTGTTCGTGGATTCGGTTAGCAAGAATTTTATTAAGTATTTTTGCATCAATATTCATAAGAGAAATTGGCCTGAAGTTCTCTTTCTTTGTTGGATCTTTCTGTGGTTTGGTATCAGCGTAATTGTTGCTTCATAGAACAAGTTGGGTAGAGTTCCTTCTGTTTCTATTTTGTGGAATAGTTTGAAGAGTATTGGTGTTAGATCTTCTATGAAGGCCTGATAGAATTCTGCACTGAAGCCATCTTGTCCCGTGCTTTTTTTTGGT
Organism: Apodemus sylvaticus; assembly: GCF_947179515.1. Taxonomy (NCBI): domain Eukaryota; kingdom Metazoa; phylum Chordata; class Mammalia; order Rodentia; family Muridae; genus Apodemus; species Apodemus sylvaticus. The sequence continues at coordinate 11,757,642 of NC_067486.1, read as the reverse complement.
TGGGAGACTTTCTATGACCCTTTTTATTTCTTCGGGTGTTATGGGACTGTTTAGTTGATCTATTTGATCCTGACTTAGTTTTGATGTTGGATATTTGTCTAGGAAACTGTCCATTTCCTCCAGATTCTCCAGTTGTGTTGAGTATAGGCTTTTGTAGTAGGATCTAATGATTTTTTGAATTTCCTCAGTATCTGTTGTTATATCTCCCTTTTCATTTCTAAGTTTGTTAATCTGGATACTCTTTGTGCCCTTTGGTTAGTCTGGCTAAGGGTTTATCTATCTTGTTGATTTTCTCAAAGAACCATCTCCTGGTTTTGTTGATTCTTCGTATGGTTCTCTTTGTTTCTACTTGACTTATGTTAGCCTTGAGTTTGATGATTTCCTGCCTTCTACTCCTCCTGGGTGAAATAGCTTCTTTTTGTTCCAGGACTTTCAGGTGTGTCATTAAGCTGGTAATGTATGCTCTCTCCATTTTCTTTTTGGAGGCACTCAGGGCTATGAGTTTTCCTCTTATTACTGCTTTCATTGTGTCCCATAGTTTTGGGTATGTTGTGTCTTCATTTTCATTGTGTCTTCATTTTCATTAAGTTCTAAAAACCCTTTAATTTCTTTATTTCTTTATTTATTCCTTGACTAAGTTATAGTTGAGTAGAATATTGTTCAGTTTCCACATGTATGTGGGCTTTCTGTTGTTTTTGTTGCTATTGAAGACCTCTTTTACTCCATAGTGATCTGATAGGAGGCATGGGATTAGTTTGATCTTCTTTTATTTGTTGAGTTCTGTCTTGTGACCAATTATATGGTCGATTTTGGAGAAGGTACCTTGAGGTGCTGAGAAAAAGGTATATTCTTTTGTTTTAGGATAGAATGTTCTATATATATCTGTTAAATCTAATTTGTACAAAGCTTCAATTAGTTTCACTGTGTCCCTGTTCAGTTTCTGCTTTCCTGATCGGTCCATTGAGGAATGTGCAGTGTTGAAGTCACCCACAATTATTGTGTTAGGTGCAATGTGTGCTTTGAGCTTTAATAAAGTTTCTTTTATGAATGAGGGTGCCCTTGCATTTGGCGCATAGATGTTCAGGATTGAGAGTTCTTCTTGTTGTATTTTTCCTTTGACCAGCAAGAAGTGTCCCTCAGAGTCTCTTTTGATGACTTTGGGTTGAAATCAATTTTATCTGATATTAGAATGGCTACTCCAAATTGTTTCCTAAGACCATTTGCTTGTAAAATTGTCTTCCAGCCTTTTACTCTAAGGTAGTGTTTGGTTTTGACCCTGAGGTGTGTTTGCTGTATGCAGCAAAATGTAGGGTCCTGTTTATGTATCCAGTCGGTTAGTCTATGTCTTTTTATTGGGGCATTGAGTCCATTGATGTTAAGAGATATTAAGGAATAGTGATTATTACTTACTGTCATTTTTGATGTTATTTTTTAAATTTGATTGGTTAACTTCTTTTGGGTTTGATGAAAGGAGGTTACTATCTTGCTTTTTCCAAGGTGAAGATTCCCTCCTTGTATTGCTGTTTCCCTCCTATTATCCTTTGTAGGGCTGGGTTTGTGGATAGATACTGGGTAAACTTGGTTTTGTCATGGAATATCTTAGTTTCTCCATCTATGGTGATTGAGAGTTTTGCTGGGTATAGTAGTTTTGGCTGGCATTTGTGTTCTCTTAGAGTCTGCATGAGATCTGCCCAGGATCTTCATAATCTCATAATCTCATAATCTTTCATAATCTCAGGTGAGACGTCTGGTGTGATTCTGATAGGTCTTCCTTTATATGTTACTTGGCCTTTTTCTCTTACTGCCTTTAATGTTCTTTCTTTGTTTAGTACATTTGGTGTTTTGATTATTATGTGACGGGAGGTATTTCTGTTCTGGTCCAGTCTGTTTGGGGTTCTGTAGGCTTCTTGCATATTCATGGGCATCTCTCTCTTTAGGTTAGGGAAGTTTTCTTCCATAATTTTATTGAAGATATTTGCTGGCCCTTTAAGTTGTAAATCTTCACTCTCATCTATGCCTATAATACTTAGGTTTGGTCTTCTCATTGTGTCCTGCATTTCCTGGATGTTTTGGGTTACAAGTTTTTTGCATTTTGCATTTTCTTTAACTGTTGAGTCCATGGTTTCTATGGTATCTTCAGCATCTGAGATTCTTTCTTCTATCTCTTGTATTCTGTTGTTGATATTTGCATCTCTGTCCCCTGATTTCTTTCCAAGGTTTTCTATCTCCAAAGTTGTCTCCCTTTAAGTTTTCTTAGTTGTTTTTACTTCTGATTTTAGATTCTCAGTGGTTTTGCTTAGCTCCTTCACTTGCTTGTTTGTGCTTTCCCGTAATTCTTTAAGAGATTTTTGTGTTTCCCCTTTCATGACCTCAGCCTGTTGACCAAAGTTCTCCTGAATTTCTTTAAATGATTTTTGCATTTTATTGGCTTTTGTATTCTCCTGAATTTCTTTCAATAATTTTTGTGTTTCCCTTGTTAGGGCTTCTAACTTTTGATCCATTTTCTCCTGAATTTCTTTTAAGTATGTCCTTCATGCGTTCCTCTACCAGCAACATGACCAGTGATTTTAAATCCAAATCTTGATTTTCTGGTGTGATGGGGTATCCAGGACATGCTGTTAAAGGAGAATTGGGTTCAGATGCTGCCATATTGCCTTGATTTCTGTTAGAGACGTTCCTGCGTTTGCCTTTTGCCATCTAGTTCTCACTGGTGTTAGCTCTTCTTGTCAATACTGGACTCACCAGTGCAAGCTGCCTCTTCCAGGTGGCCTCTCGTGCACAGCTGACCTCCTGCAATGCCTGGAGACAGGGTGCTGTGGCCCAGGCTGTTCAGATCCTGAAGCAGACACCTGAAGGCTCCCACTGGGGCCTGCTGGACTCACCCGAACATACTGACTCCTCCCAGCCGGCCTCCAGGGTGCCCCTCTGGCCTCTTGCAGGACCTGGGGATGTGGTGTTGCAGCCCAGGCTGTTCTGGATCCTGAAGTGGAGAACTGAAGGCTCCCACCAGAGGCCTCAGGATCGGAACCCAAGCTCAGTGCAGCTGGAGCAAGCTGTGTGCTCCCAATCTGCCTCTGGGTGCACACCAAGCCTCCTGCACTTCCTGGAGACTTAGTGCTGGTGCCCAGGCTGTTCAGATCCCAAAGCAGATACTTGAAGGCTCCCGCCAGGGCCTGCTGAACTCACCAGAGCACACTGACTCCTCCCAGATGGCCTCTTGGGTGCCCCTCTGGCCTCCTGCAGGACCTGGGGATGTGGTGTTGCAGCCCAGGCTGTTCTGGATCCTGAAGCAGAGATGTGAAGGCTCCCGCCAGAGGCCTCAGGATTGGAACCTAAGAAATGTAAATTTCTTATGTCAAAATATGTGTGCAAATGTGCATATGTATTTATTTCAACATTATGTCCATTTACATAAGCCTGTGAGAGTATCCTAACTGAACTGTGTGATTTTAAAATCTGTTTCTCAAAATATGCTTTTAGAAACATATCCGTGGGGTGTTCCGTGGCTAGAATTTTCCTCCACCGGTTCATGGCCGATGATCAAGCTGACCAAGGGCCACAGTCATCACTTCTAGGAAACAGAATCCATCAGGTCAACAAGTCACTGTTTTCTGCTCTGTTTGTTTTGCGGATCTGGGCTTCCTTTGATCTTGCATGAGCTCAAACTAATTTGAAGGAAGCAGGAACAGCCCTCTGCTCTCCCATCTCTAATCAGTAGTGTCTCTGTTTTAATTAGAAGCAAAATAACAGGCCAATGTCCACTGGAGTCAGAGCACATGCAGTCCTGCCATGGGAGGAGCTGTTGGATCCCAGGGTGGAAAGCAAGGCCATGTGAAGAACACTTGGCTCCTTTCTCTAGGAAAACAAAGTAAGGTTTCTCTCCACTACATTACAGCCTCTCCTTTTGAGTTTCCATCACTTTTCCCCCATCCACTAGCACATCTTCCACTGCCTCTACTTCTCATGGGTATAATAAGCCACTGACACTTTTTCCAGAGGAGAACTTTCATTATAATCTACTACTCAACTTGCTGAGTTAAGCATATACATTGATCAAAAGTACTATATAAAATTTGGATTTCATATATAAAAATTATTAACATAATTTGTACCATTTTTATTGTTTGTTTTTCTGTACTAGAAATCCTGGGGATTAGAAATACAAACTATTGTTTTTAAATAGAAAGTATATTAATAAAACCAATTATTTCTTGTGTACAATTTCATATGCAGGGCCAGTAGTTTCAAAACTACAGGCACATGCCTGAACTTCAGAAGCAGTGTGGAACTAGTGGTCAAGTCATCACTCATTTGCTTTCTAATTACTACTCTCCATAAACTTCTGTGCAAACACCTTTGGAGCTTAAATGTTTTCTTGTTGGTATTATGAAAACTTTGAAATGAATTTTAAAATTTAAACAGTCAATTGTATCTGTTTGAAGATAAAAATGGCAGATGGTAGAATGTCTTTCTTTTATCTCATGTTATTTAGAGCAGAAATTGTATCATGCCAACCTTTGTGTCTGCTAATCTTTAGTATCATCAGGTTCAGCCATTTGGAGAGTGTGAACTCTTAAAAAACATTATATTAATGGACAAAAATTGCAACTTGACTGAGAACAGAGAAAAAGTTTTAAAAAGCAACGTAATTAAGAAATTTTAAATAATAAATAGGTAGATTTAGGGGTAGCGAGTAATCATAGTTATACATGAGTTTGTGGTCTTGGACTATATTTATTTCTTCTTACCATTTCTGTCATTGTATCTTTCACAGATTTTAACAAATCTATATTTATCTAATCTCTTGCTTTTTTATTTTACTCAACATTTTCTTCACCTCCCATATGTTAAAGTCAAACTGGATTAGAATTCTGTTCTACTATGAAATTACTACTGGCCGTGAAATGTGCTCATATTTATAAATAATATAAAATGTTCCATATCCTTTCTTATAGTCTTATCAAAAACAAAGAATGTCAGAGGTATTCCTTTATTTCAGCATCTGAATTCTCTCAGCTTATCAAGTAAGATAACAGCTGTCAAAGAGAGGGCACAGCAGAAGAAACTTTATTTTTACTTTATGAAATTAAGTTTATTGGTCTGCATCAGGGATATAGGTAAGGACATATTTATTGTCTATTTCCTTGACATTACTTGTATAAAACTCTTTGATACTACATGCTATTTGAATGTGTGAGAACTATCTAAACAATGAAACACACAGACAAAAAATCAGCTGATAGGTGTGGATTTTGATCAAGAACCTTTTGAGTTTTCATATTTTTACGTTGGAACTTAATGAGTTCCAATGAGTGAAAATACTGTTTCCTATAATTATTTTCAAGAGAAATAGTGTTTGGCCTTAACAAAAGAAGCACAATTGCCCAAAATAGAAACTAGTAGACTCCTTCAAATAGGTGAGTAAGAAGCCTTTTTTGTTGCTAAGTAGGGCATAACACTTCATAGATGGAACTAGGTCAGAAGAGTAAAAATGAACGAACCAGATCCTTGTAATGTTTCACCAACACACCATACAACCTTTTCTCTGAATAAGTGTGGAACAAATTCTTTCAAAAAGATTGTTATAGAGTAACCAAATCACTTCTCAGCCTGGACATCCATAGCAAAAATAATCAACTTGGACCTTGATTTGGTACCAATACAACTCATGTGATATTATCAATTATGTGTCAACAGCCTAAGTATAAAATGTCTAACTAACAACTTTATAGAAAATAACATAGAACAGCTATATCACAGCCAGGAATCACTGGGTTTGAGAAGAACTTATGATAATAACACCAGATGCACAAGAAATGAAAGAAAAATGGGATATGGAGTAATTTTTAAGAAATTAAATTCCATGATGAAATCATGAAAAGAGTAAAGAGGCAACCTATATGAATGAAGTTAATGCCTGTAAATGGCACATGTAATAAGAAATGAATGTCCAGAATAAATGTGAAAATTTTAAATTCAAAAACAATTCCTAAACATTTTAATAAAAAAATGGACAAGATACTTGAACACATTTCTAAAGAAAACTTACAATCTGCATTATTTCTATAATTTTTTATTTATTTTTTGTCATTTCTTTCTTTTTTTTGTTTTTTTTATTTGATATATTTTTTATTTACATTTCAAATGATTTCCCCTTTTCTAGCCCCCCACTCCCCGAAAGTCCCATAAGCCCCCTTTTCTCCCCCTGTCCTCCCACCCACCCCTTCCCACTTCCCCGTTCTGGTTTTGCCCTATACTTCTTCACTGAGTCTTTCTAGAACAAGGGGCCACTCCTCCTTTCTTCTTGTACCTCATTTGATGTATGGATTATGTTTGGGGTATTCCAGTTTTCTAGGTTAATATCCACTTATTAGTGAGTGCATACCATGAGTCACCTTTTGAGTCTGGGTTACCTCACTTAGTATGATGTTTTCTAGCTCCATCTATTTGCCTAGGAATTTCATGAATTCATTGTTTCTAATGGCTGAATAGTACTCCATTGAGTAGATATACCACATTTTTTGCATCCACTCTTCTGTTGAGGGACACCTGGGTTCTTTCCAGCATCTGGCAATTATAAATTAGAAAACCAAACAACCCTATTAAAAAATGGGGTACAGAGTTAAACAGGGAATTCTCACCTGAAGAACTTCGGATGGTGGAGAAGCATCTTAAAAAATGCTCAACTTCATTAGTCATTAGGGAAATGCAAATCAAAACAACCCTGAGATTTCACCTTACACCAGTCAGAATGGCTAAGATTAAAAATTCAGGAGACAGCAGGTGTTGGAGAGGATGTGGAGAAAGAGGAACACTCCTCCACTGCTGGTGGGGTTGCAAATTGGTACAACCACTCTGGAAATCAGTCTGGCGGTTCCTCCGAAAACTGGGCACCTCACTTCCAGAAGATCCTGATATACCACTGCTGGGCATATACCCAGAGGATTCCCCACCATGTAATAAGGATACATGCTCTACTATGTTCATAGCAGCCCTATTTATTTCTATAATTTTAAAGTTAAGTATATACACAATATATACTTTAATCTTAATTTCATTGTTGAACTGAATCTTTGATAGTTAAATAACATCTCTGCTTCCAAAGCCTACTTTGATATACCTTTAGCCACTCCAGTTTTTGTTTTCTTATTCATGACAAAAAGACAATGAGAATGCAAATAGTAAATCATCTATTCAATGAATGGCTTGAAAACAAAATATATTTCTGATCTGCTCATAAACATTAGTATTTGGCATAATCATTTTCTGTCTGCTTGTTATTTCAAGTCAGGAATTCTTTGTGTAGTCTTGGCTATTCTGGAACTCACTCTATAGATCAGGATGACTTCAAACTCAAAGATCGACCTGACTCTGACTCCCAAGTGTTAGAATTAAAGATGTCCACCACCACCCAGCTGTTGTTTAATTCATAAATGCATAGAACCATCTAAGAGTTTTTTACTTGTCTGTGTATGCATGGGTGTCACTGGGAAGGCCAAGCATAAATTGTGGGAGTTTGTTCTCTTCTCCCTGTGGAATAAAGTCAAGTTTGTAACTTAGTAAAGCTAGTGGTATGAACCTTTACTTGCTTAGCTGTCTCACAAGTTTCACAGTCTAAAATGTTTTAATAGATTAAAAATAGTTCTCAAGATTGACCTATTTCTACAGATTACCTAGCAGTTAAGTTTAAGAAAAACTCAAAAAGCCAATCTATGGGAAACATCAGTGGTGTACACTTCTTAAGGATTGACTCTTCATAAACCCTTAACATTGCCATTCTAGAAAAAAATTATATCAGCTGTCTCCTCATCCCCATTTTCTTCTTTCAAATACATTCTTAACTTCAGTTTAGGCATAATGTGTTTCTGGAAAAAGAAACATGATCTTTGTACATGAAATCAGCCTGCTCTTTCTAAATCCAAACTAAATTCTTCAAAAAAATGCTGAACTGATGCATTTGCCTAAATTTGTTTTGTTTTTGGTATTAAATGGAACAGAACACAAAATCTTTTTTATGGTGCCAGTGTTTATTTAAACATTGTGCTGAAAGGAGAAATAGTTCTTCTAGTTTTATTAAACCATTTTTCTTATTGGGAAACACAGGAGTGCTTTGCTGTCTGAGTAGCTGCTCCTAACCTCTCCTCTCCTTTCAGTACAGAACAGAACGGTGAGTTCACAGACACCGAGATGTTTCTTTCTCTGTGTTCCAGGACTACACCTTACAAACTGACTCCATATATGGTGTGTGCTTTCGAGTGAGCTACTCACACTCTCATTGCGATGTTGCACTAACTGCTCCACTCCACTTATTTAACTCCAAAGGATATTAGCATAAAAACAGAGAGACTTGCAGAGTGTTCTATGCCAAAGCAAACATTGAAAGGCTGTGTTCCCAAGTAGGATTTTCTAATAGATCACACAGGAATCTTTAAACCCAGAAACATCCCTTTCATTTTTTCCCAAACAGCACAGTAGATAGAAGAGCTTTGGAAACTTATATCAATTGTATTAATTTATGAATGCACTTCTAGTTACAGGTAGTTTCTTACAATTTCCTTATAGATACCAATAATGCGCCAATATGAGTCACCATTACTACTTGGTATAAGTCCTAGTATCTGTGCGTGCACACATACACACACATACAAACACACACACCTCTTCAAATTCTTTTTTTTTTTTTAAAGAGTGCAATTTGAAGGCAATGCTGGTAAGTTATAACAAGTGTCCTCTTTATCTAGGATCACATTGTTCCTTTGATCCATCTTTTCTTTCTTTCCCCCAGTTGTGTTGGTAAGACTCCCTTAGCATGGGTTTGAGTAACCATGAAAATATACTCCATGTCCTCTGCTTTTTGAGTCATATAACCTGAGGGCTTCTTTTTTCTGTGGAAGATAATCTGAATGGTATTCTGTTTCTTCATTAGTCTGAGTGACTTGGTAATGAACTTTGACAATATCATTCTGGTTCATTTTTCCCTTCTTGATAATTCCTTTTTATTTTCCACTGTGTCAAGCTTATGTCATTATCTTCACAATTTGAGTTCTCTTCCTTTCAAAGCAATGTTTGTTTTGTTTCAATAACAAAAAAATCTGATACTTGATGAAAACAGAATTTACTCACCAGCCTCATCTTTGTTCTGAATCCTGGTTTCCTACTAATGAAGCCTAAATTCGCATGGCTTAGCTGGCGTTGCACCATCTAATTTGCTTGCACAAATTTTAGATCAAGTGAATTCCTTGAGCTTTTAGGTGGATGATCAGAAGTATGGATGAAGATGAAGATTAGGAGGACCTTTCAGTGACCTTTTCTGTGCTTGCCTCAAGGTATAGGCCCTTATTTCTTGATAAATAGATAATATACATTAATTACAATATTTCTCCATCCCCTTTCCTTCCTCAAAACCTACCATATATGTCTCTACTCTCCTTAAAAGTCATGGTCTCTTTTGTCACTTACTATTATTTCATGCATATATGTGTATATGTATGTCTATGATGTATATGTATATACATATATATTACTAAGTAAAACCTGTTCCGTGCCTATAAGAATAGCAGCAAGTATGTCTTAAGGGATGACCATTTGGAAGTGGAAAATCAATGGGTGTGCTCTTTCCTGCGGATGGCCACCTCTTCCAGTTCCAGATTTCTGCAGTTGCCTATAGTTTATTATGTAGGGTTGAGTCCTTCTGTGCTTTGTTCCATCTGACTTGTCATGTTTTAGGTGTTATTTTGTCCAGGTAATTTATAGGAAGTCATGTTGGTGAGATTTTATGGGTGTAGCAAACTCACTGATCTTCTGGCTCTTACAATCTTTCCACCCTTTCTTCAAAAATGTGCCATGATTCTTAAGTGTTGGAGTATTTGGTAGACATATCCATTGGTGTGCTTCATAATGCTGCATTTAGATTGGTTGTTATAACCTTCTCTATAAAATATTTTTTTTCTTCTATAACACCTTCTCCTTCTAAGTTCTAGTAAGATCCCTAGAACTAGCTCTTCACACTAGATAGGGTAACCGTTTTGGTACTCATAGCCCAGTTTCTTTTGCAGTTCTCCTGTATATAGCATCTATCTTTCTTTGGTACTTTTACTAATAAATTTTAAAATGATTTCATTTTGAGAGTGTAATTTGTTTCTTTCTATAGCACATTGAGTTAATTAAGAACAATGTTGAGATCTCTGGCTTACTAACAGACATCTTCAGGGAAACATTGATCATGACCTTGAAAACTGGAACAATAATTATGTATTAGCTCTTACATCACACATATTATTCAAGATTTTTACAGGGATACTACCCAATGTGTTAGAAAAATCTAGGACTAATATGCAATATATACAAATAACTCAAAAAGTTAGACCTCAGGGAACCAAATAACCCTATTAAAAATGGGGTACAGACCTAAACAAAGAATTTTCACCTGAAGAAATTCGGATGGCCGAGAAGCACCTTAAGAAATGCTTAACATCATTAGCCATTAGGGAAATGCAAATCAAAACAACCCTGAGATTTCACCTCACACCAGTCAGAATGGCTAAGGTTAAAAACTCAGGTGACAGCAGATGTTGGGGAGGATGTGGAGAAAGAGGAACACTCCTTCACTGCTGGTGGGATTGTAAGATGATACAACCACTCTGGAAATCAGTCTAGCAGTTCCTAAGAAAACTGGACATGACACTTCTGGAGGACCCTGCTATACCTCTCCTGGGCATATACCCAGAGGATTCCCTAGCATGTAATAAGGACAAATGCTCCACTATGTTCATAGCAGCGTTATTTATAATAGCCAGAAGCTGGAAAGAACCCAGATATCCCTCAGTGGAGGAATGGATACAGAAAATGTGGTGTATTTACACAATGGAATACTATTCAGCAATTAAAAACAATGAATTCATGAATTTTTTAGGCAAATGGATGGAACTGGAAAATATCATCCTAAGCGAGGTAACACAATCACAAAAGAATACATATGGAATGCAATCATTGATAAGTGGATATTAATTAGCCCTGAAGCTCTGAATACTGAAGGTAAAATTAGCATATCAAATGATTCCCATGAAGAAGGAAGAAGAGGGCCCTAATCCTGGAAAGGCTTGATCCAGCATTGTAGGGGAGTACCAGGACAGAGAAAAGGGAGGGGGAAAGATAGGAGAATGGATGGAGAGAGGAGGACTTATGAGACATATGGGGAGGGGAAAACTGGGAAAAGGGAAAGCTTTTGGATTGTAAACAAAGAATATAAAAATGAATATATATATATATATATATATATATATATATATATATATATATATATATATATAAAAGATAAATCTTACACCATTTGTTCAGATATAATTTAGTAGGATTTATAAATTCACTTAAAACTTTTGGGGATTGGGTCTCCTCTCCCATTTCCCCATCACTTCTAAAGAAATAGAGATATCATTTCAAAGTAGATGAGAATATTAAATGAGTTAAAGATGGTTAAAGATTTAAAGTACCATGTAGAGACTAGGATGTTTATAGATTTATATAATTTATCTCATTTAATATCTATGCATTTTGCAAGTGGCTGTGGCTTCAGATATATAAGTAAAGGATCTGTGTTTATCTTGAAATTAATATGGTAGTAATTTAAGCACTTCCTTGGACAGCTTAATTCACAAGGCCTTAAGTGCTTTAAGTAGAGATAGATAATCCTGGTTTCTGTTCTTTCACTCTAGTATTTGTAATGCGACTGTATATCATTGCTAATAAAAAGGAATATTAAGAACATTCAACGTTTGACATTTTTCTTGAACTAATATTCTGATATAAAATGATTTATATATGATGCTAATATGTAATTTAGTACATAATTAATTACATGCAATTTAATTAAATTCTTTTAACAGTTAGCAATAACTGTTAGTATCTAACAAACAAATTGCTTAGATTGTATCTTCTGTTACTTATTTTAGGTGAACTTAAATCTATCTACTCTAAACCTGTGTGTTAGTTACTTTTCAGGTTGTCATCACACACCCAACAGAAAATTACTTGATGGAGGAAGCATTTGTTTTTGTCTCAACATTTATAAGGGCTCAGCCTATCACGACAGGAAGGCAAGATGGAGCCAGTAACAGCAGGAGTACACAGTTAGACTTCTCAAATCTGGGAAGAAGAAGTTGAGAGGAAGGTATGCCTCACGCACTTTCAATTTTTTTCATGAGGGTCTTCTGTCCTTAGGATGATGATGCTCACATTCAGGATATGTCTTCTTCCTCAGGGAGATATCTCTAGGGCGCCTTCACGACATACCTAAAGCTCTATCACTTAGGAACTTTAAAACCCAGGCAATTTGACGATGATTGGTCATTGCATTCATAATAATCATCTTGGCTTTGTTGCCTTCTACAAATATTTTCATCAAATTGAAACTATGATATATTAATAAATACATTTCAAATCTATGCATAAGAATGAAAGAGTCTAGACTGTGGGAATCAAATACTTATATGGTTGAAATATGCATGTAATAAAGAAATGTCTTAGCCCAAAGTAACCATGATAGAAGAAAAAATATAGGAAATTATTTTATATGCAATAAAAATTACTACAAAACTTGGTTTACTATAAGTGTTATATCATCATCCCATCCTCTCAACAGTTCAATTCCAACATCTGTAAAATTATGGTAAGAAGTACCACTTAAGACAGGACAAACAGAAGACAGGCAAAAGATAATTATGTTAATTAACATGTTGTAACATCTACTATTTTGAATGTGTTTCTAATTATTTTTCACAGAGTTGAGATAGAACTGATTGACATATTCTGAAGACATGCTCTTACATTGCTAATATTACATTAATTTGTATAATTTACAGGGAGGGAAATGAGTACTATTGACATATGATACTCACTGGCTTTTTTGAATGACTCTTGAACATCAACCTTATAACAATATGTAGTCAGAATCTCATTCCGGGCACTGACCCGGGCACAGAAGCTCTGCTTTGTTTATAAATATTTTATGTTTGTAGCACTTTCCAGTTCACTTAAAATGGGCCAAGATAAAATGTAAGTGTCCATATTTAAAATTGACACTCATTAGCTGGAAAGGGTTCCTCAAAAGTCAGAATGACAAAACATATCTGATACAAGTTTTGTTTTCCTATGAGGTGGATATAAGGAAAGTGTATACAGGGACAATCATGGGTAATGAGAAGTTTTTACATATTTCAAATCAGTCATTTCAAGCTGTCAGCCCATTTGTCTCAGGAATACTTATAATAGAGAGGGAAAGGGAGGGGGAGAGAGAGAATTCAGACTCTTGGTCTGCTACATTGGGGAATCAAACAAATTGGCCCAGCATGTTCTGAGCAGTAGATATATTTCCTCTTCCCAAGTACCTGCCCTGTCATTCTTCATAGAGCAGATCTCTGTAATGCAGAGGAGATGTCATCCCTTTTCAACTGTTGGAGGAGGACAAGAGGCCTCTTCCCAGCACAATACTCAAGTGCATAGCTCATGATTAGTTACATAGGCAATGAAGCAGGAGACTACAAAATATTCGTCCAAGGAATATTTAGTGCTTGGCTTATTAAAATATGGTACTGTTAATATTTAAACAATTTTAAATGTCTGTGTTTGGAATCCTAAGGACCAATTGTAGGTCTTCAGCTCCAGAACAACCCCAAACAAAGTGAACTTTTGTCCAATGTTTATTATAGGTGAAGTAATTTACTGCCATTTATTTTCTTTGGTGTTGCTGTGTTTTTTTTTTTTTTTTTTTGTGTACAGATACTATGAACTTTATAAGTCAGAAGATTTATAAGGGTCCTGGCATTAGTGGCCAAATATTTTATCTCTATTTGTTAACTTCAAGGCCTTCAGGAAATAATATTCTGTCCTTATTTACTGAGCACTTGCTAGTAATTCCCATAACACAGAACTTTCTCTGCATGTTGCTTTTTAGAAAAAATATTTTGCATGATTATTTAGAATGTTTCTGTTTTGAATATAAAGGCATTTCAGATTTCATAAATAAATCAGATTTATTCTCACATACAGGTATTTAGCCAGTCAATAGGTTTTAGTATAAAATAAAGATGAAGGAATACCATGTGCACCTTAGTGTTACCCATTGTTGGTGTCGATTATAATGAATCCAGGCTGTAAGCTTGGGCTTAACAAATAACTGGCAATGTATACTAAACAGGTTTTCAAAGAAGAGTAGACATTTGAAAGATGAAGATATTTTGGAAAAAGCAAAATATACTCACATTCAGGTTAGAAAAGGATGCTTTCTAACTATTTGTCATTACCACTATACACTGGCATTCATCCTATTCAGACAAGAATAAACCTAATACTCCAAGAAATTAGCTTAGTCAATTCTTTGCCATTGAAATACAGTATTTGCCAAGGGAACAATGAGTTTCATAACCACTACAAAGTTAATGTAAGATCTTTCTCATTTAAGAACATGGACTTATTAAAGTCAACTCAGAAAAAAACAGATTTGCATAATTTTTAGGCCCTGACAGAATATATTTCAATATTTACAGTGTTATCAAATAGTAAATGTGAATATATATGGATGGGAGTTTATGTTATACATGTACTTATATATTCTGGTCACCTTCTGATCAAGTTCACAATATGTTAAATTTGAGATAGTTCAAAACATTTCTACATGTGTGTTCCAGAATACAAAGTAAATTAGAAACTTATGTGCTTTAAAGATTCTTAAAAGAATGTTTTCTCTTATTGAAAGCAATTCTTTAAAGAGAACATTTAGATCTGATTAAAATGACTCAGATGGTGGAGAAATAAATTACCTCATCATAGAGGACAGAGAATGCACACAGGACAATAAGCACTGGGCATAATTTATTTAAGTGTACATTGAAGTGTTTTACATTTCAAGGCTTGGGGTTAACGTTCAAGGCCACAGTGATGTTTTATATCATTTAATAAAAAATTGTTAGGATCTTGAAATGATCATTAAGAAGGAAATATATATACACATATACATATGTATGTATGTATGTATATATATATATATATATAGAGAGAGAGAGAGAGAGAGAGAGAGACACAGAAAGAGAAAGAGAGAGAGAGAATATATACTAGTGAGGTTATAGACTGAATTAGAAGAAAATATATTCTTGAAAGAAATATCAGACAAACATATTTCATTTAAATGTAGGAAAGATGTTATGTTCTGAAGGATTGAGTATAAAGAAATTAAGAAATGTGATTGTTGAGTTGATCTAAATAAGAAATTCTGTTCATAAATGCATACTAAATAGTAAATAATGCACAGAGATAAAAATAAGAAAAGATACATTTTCTAAAACATAGAACTAATCCACAAATTGGAAAAAGTAAGAAACCAAATGGGTTCATGTGTATGAGAGAAAGATCAAGACAATGCAAGATTTTGAATGTGGTGGCAGTAGCTGCGGGTTGCACTGCACAGCAGGAGGCTGCTGCAGCTGGTCCAGACACAAGGGGTCAAGGTGAGTTTCACTATGTAGCATAGCCCAAGCTGAAATCTATGGTCCACCTGCCTTAGCCTTTTTAGTAGCTTGGATTACTCTACAACACCTGAGTATTAATAATCTCTAAGCTAAAAAATCAAACTTATTGCTTTTTTTGAAACAAAGATGGCTAAGGAAAGCTGTCAGAAAAGGTCCTTTCAAGATACTCTTGAAGACATTAAGAAGCAAATAAAAGAAAAAAGGAATAAAAACCTGGCAGAATTCCTGTTCTTTCCAAGACTTTTAGCATGAAAGATTGCTGAATTTTGTGAAATGCTTTTTCAGCATCTAATGAGATGATCATGTTTTTTTTTCTTTGAGTTTGTTTATGTAGTGGACTGCATTGATGGATTTCCTTATATTGAACCATCCCTGCATCCCTGGGATGAAGCCTACTTGATCATGGTGGATGATCATTTTGATGTGTTCTTGGATTCGGTTGGCAAGAATTTTATTAAGTATTTTTGCATCAATATTAATAAGGGAAATTGGCCTGAAGTTCTCTTTCTCTGTTGGATCTTTGTGTGGTTTTGGTATCAGCGTAATTGTGGCTTCATAGAACAAGTTGGGTAGAGTTCCTTCTGTTTCTATTTTGTGGAATAGTTTGAAGAGTATTGGTGTTAGGTCTTCTATGAAGGTCTGATAGAATTCTGCACTGAAGCCATCTGGTCCCGTGCTTTTTTTGGTTGGGAGAATTTCTATGACCCTTTTTATTTCTTCAGGTGTTATGGGACTGTTTAGATGATCTATTTGATCCTGATTTGGTTTTGGTGTCGTATATCTGTCTAGGAAACTGTCCATTTCCTCCAGATTCTCCAGTTGTGTTGAGTATAGGCTTTTGTAGTAAGATCTAATGATTTTTTGAATTTCCTCAGTTTCTGTAAACATCATTAAAGCAATATACAGCAAACTGGTAGCCAACATCAAACTAAATGGAGAGAAACTTGAAGCAATCCCACCAAAATCAAGGACTAGATAAGGCTGTCCTCTCTCTCCATATCTTTTCAGGGTTCTTGAACTTCTAGCTAGAGCAATTAGACAACATAAGAAGGTCAAAGGGATACAAATTGGAAAAGAAGAAGTCAAATTATCACTATTTGCAGATGACATGATAGTCTACTTAAGTGACCTGAAAACCTCCACCAGAGAACTCCTACAGCTGATAAACAACTTCAGCAAAGTGGTTGGTTATAAAATCAACTCAAGCAAATCAGTTGCCTTCCTATACTCAAAGGATAAGCAGGCTGAGAAAGAAGTTAGGAAAATGACACCCTTCACAATAGCCACAAACAATATAAAGCATCTTGGTGTGACTCTAACCAAACAAGTGAAAGATCTATATGACAAGAACTTCAGGTCTCTGAAGAAGGAAATCGAAGAAGACCTCAGAAAATGGAAAAATCTGCTATGCTCGTGGATTGGCAGGATTAATATAGTTAAAATGGCCATCTTGCCAAAAGCAATCTACAGATTCAACGCAATCCTCATCAAAATCTCAACTCAGTTCTTTACAGAGTTAGAAAAGGCAATTCTCAAATTCATCTGGAATAACAAAAAACCCAGTATAGCTAAAACTATTCTCAACAACAAAAGAAATTCTGTGGGAATCAGTATCTCTGACTTCAAGCAATACTACAGAGCAATAGTGTTAAAAACTGCACGGTATTGGCACAGTAACAGAAAAGTGGACCAATGGAATAGAATTGAAGACCCAGAAATGAATCCACATACCTATAGTCACTTGATCTTTGACAAAGGAGCCAAAAACATCCAGTGGAAAATCATAGCCTTCTCAACAAATGGTGCTGGTTCAATTGGAGGTCAGCATGCAGAAGAATGCAAATTTATCCATTCTTATCTCCATGTACTAAACTCCACTCCAAGTGGATCAAGGACCTCCATGTAAAACCAGACACACTGAAACTAATAGAAAAGAAACTGGGGAAAACCCTTGAGGACATGGGCACAGCAGAAAAGTTCCTGAACAGAGCAACAATAGCTTATGCTCTAAGATCAAGAATTGAAAAATGGGACCTCATAAAATTACAAAGTTTCTGTAAGGCAAAGGGCACTGTTAAAAGGAAAACACGGCAACCAATAAATTGGGAAAGGATATTCACCAACCCTACATCTGATAGAGGGCTAATATCCAATATATACAAAGAACTCAAGAAGTTAGACCCCAAGGAACCAAATAACCCTATTAAAAAATGGGGTACAGATTTAAACAAAGAATTTTTACCTGAAGAAATTCGGATGGCCAAGAGGCACCTTGAGAAGTTCTCAACATCATTAGTCCTTAGGGAAATGCAAATCAAAACAACCCTGAGATTTCACCTTACACCAATCAGAATGGCTAAGGTCAAAAACTCAGGAGAAAGCATGTGTTGGCAAGGATGTTGAGAAAGAGGAACACTCCTCCACTGCTGGTGGGGCTGTAAGAGGGTACAACCACTTTGGAAATCAGTCTGGCAGTTCCTCAGAAAACTGGATATGACACTTCCGGAGGACCCTGCTATACCTCTCCTGGGCATATTCCCAAAGGATTCCCCGGCATGCAATAAAGACACATGCTCCATTATGTTCATAGCAGCCTTATTTATAATAGCCAGAAGCTAGAAAGAACCCAGATGCCCCTCAAAGGAGGAATGGATACAGAAAATGTGGTATATTTACACAATGGAATACTACTCAGCAATTAGAAACAATGAATTCACAAAATTTTTAGGCAAATAATTTGATCTGGAAAATATCATCTTAAGTGAGGTAACCCAATCACAAAAGAATACACATGGAATGCAATCTCTGATAAGTGGATATTAATTAGCCCAGAAGCTCTGAATACCGAAGGCACAAATCTCATAACAAATGATTCCCATGAAGAAGTATGGAGAGGATCCTGATCCCGGAAAGGATTGATCTAGCGTTGGAGGGGAATATAAGGACAGAGAAAAAGGAGGGAGGTGATTGGAGAATGGGTGGAGAGAAGAAGGTTTATGGGACATATGGGAAGGGGGGATCTGGGAAAGGGGAAATCATTTGGAATGTAAACAAAGAATATAGAAAATAAAAATATTAAAAAAAAAACCTGGCAGAGATTCACAATCGCAAGTCCTTTATTATTGCACCAAGCCAAGTACACACTAACACTTCTACACTGCTGAAATATTACCACAATAACAACACGTTGTTTGTTTTGGCTTTGGAAAATGATAAATCCAAAGTGAGAGAAGCACAGGGTATATCATCCTATGACTGAGAAGAGAATGTTACTACCTTACATGTCAGCTATATTCATCGAAAAAGAAGCTAACTTCCCAATAAAGTGAAGAAACTGCTCAGAACTGGAAAGGACGTTCCTCAGAAGTGGTCTCCAACATTGGCAATACAACTAGGGAATTGTCTGTGAAGACCTTCCAGCAAACTGCTCTTGAAGAACCTGACTATCCCTACCAAACCACAGAAACAAGTGCTACTGCTACTCCAGAGAATCTGGGTCACAATTTTTTTTTTCATTTTCTATATTCTTTGTTTACATTCCAAATGATTTTCCCTTTCCTGGTTCTCTCCTCCCCATAAGTCCCATAAGCTCCCTCCTCTCAGCCCATTCTCCAATCAACCCCCTCCTAATTCTCTGTTCTGGTAATCCCCTACAATGATGCATCAAGCCTTTCCAGTACCAGGGCCCTCTCCTTCCTTCTTCTTGGGAATGATTTGATAGGTCAGTTGTGTCTTGGGAATTCAGAGCTTCTGGGCTAATATCCACTTATCAGTGAATGCATATCATGTGTGTTCTTTTGTGATTGGGTTACCTCACTTAGTATGATATTTTCCAGTTCCACCCATTTGCCTAAAAATTTCATGTCTTCAATGTTTTTAATAGCTGAGTAGTATTCCATAGTGTAAATATACCACATTTTCTGTATCCACTCATCTGTTGAGGGATATCTGGGTTCATTCCAGCTTCTGGCTATTATAAATAGTGCTGCTATGAACATAGTGGAGCATGTGTCCTTATTACATGCTGGAGAATCCTCTGGGTATATGCCCAGGAGTGGTATAGCAGGGTCCTCTGAAAGTGTCATGCCCAGTTTTCTGAGGAACCACCAGACTGATTTCCAGAGTGGCCTTACCATTTTGCATTCCCATCAGCAGAGGAGGAGTGTTCCTCTTTCTCCACATCCTTGTCAACACCTGCTGTCTCCTGAGACTTAGTCATTCTGAGTGGTGTGAGGTGAAATCTCAGGGTAGTTTTGATTTGCATTTCCCTAATGGCTAATGATGTTGAACATTTCTCAAGGTGCTTCTCAATCATTTGAAGTTCTTCAGGTGAAAATTCTTTGTTTAGATCTGTACCCCATTTTTTAATAGGGTTATTTGGCTATGTGGAGTCTGACTTCTTGAGTTCTTTGTGTATATTGAATATTAGCCCTCTGTAGGATGTAGGGTTGGTGAAGATCTTTTCCAATTTGTTGGTTGCCATTTTGTCCTTTTGACAGTGTCCTTTGGCTTACAGAAACTTTGTAATTTAATAAGGTCCCATTTGTCAATCCTTGATCTTAAAGCATAAGCTGCATGACTTCCTACCTTTACCATCAAACTGAGAGTCTTCTCTGTCACGTGTATCCCTCTCGCCCATCACAGCCTTACATTTTTTGCCACTCTTTACACTGCTGAGGATAGAACCCACAACCATGTGTGTGGTAGGAGAAGTCACAGTAGTCCTCAGGCACTCCATTTACCATTTTCTAATGTCATGATACCTTGAAAGCAACCATTTTAGATAAAAAATAAATGCAATTAAAAGTCCAGTTTCAATCTGCAGGCTAGGGCAACAGCAGCAGGTGGTCTAGCAGAGGGCTATCAGCAGTGAAACCAAGGTGACAGGGTCCAGGCAGGCCTTGCACCCTCTACCACTGACCTTCGCTGGCCAGCCAGGCTGCAAGTGGTGGCAGATTTACAGTGCCTTTCACCCCACAGAAGCTACATCAGAACTCTGCCTCCCGCCAGTCAGTTACAAGAGTCTCTCTGCCATCTTGGATTTCGGGCTCCAGAGAAATCAGACAGACTGAGATACACAAACATAACCCGAGGCCAACATTGCGGGGGGTCTAAGCTCTATGGGCATTGGCCTGCACCCAGGCCCAGGGCTGTTTGGGGGCCATCGGTGTGAAAACCCAGCAAGGAGGTTGTTTGCCCAGCCCAGCGCACGCTCCGCCATTTTGACTACGGGACACCAGAGAGTTCTAGCAGGAGAAACATCTTTAAAAAATGCTCAACTTCACTAGTCATCAGGGAAATGCAAATCAAAACAACCCTGAGATTTCACCTTACACCAGTCAGAATGGCTAAAATTAAAAACTCAGGAGACTACAGATGTTGGTGAGGATGTGGAGAAAGAGGAACCCTCCTCCACTGTTGGTGAGGTTGCAAATTTGTACAACCACTCTGGAAATCAGTCTAGCAGTCCCTCAGAAAACTGGGCATGTCACTTTGGAAAGATCCTGCTATACCACTCCTGGGCATATACCCAGAGGATTCCCCAGCATGTAATAAGGATACATGTTCCACTATGTTCATAGCAGCCCTATTTATAATAGCCAGAAGCTGGAAAGAACACAGGTATCCCTCAACAGAAGAATGGATGCAAAAAATGTGGTATATCTACACAATGGAGTACTATTCAGCCATTAGAAACAATGAATTCATGAAATTCTTAGGCAAATGGATGGAGCTGGAGAACATCATACTAAGTGAGGTAACCCAGCCTCAAAAGATCAATCATGGTATGCACTCACTAATAAGTAAATATTAGCTTGGAAAACTGGAATATGCAAAACATAATCCACACTTCAAATGAGGTACAAGAATAACGGAGGAGTGGCCCCTAGTTCTGGAAAGACCCAGTGTAGCAGTATAAGACAAAACCAGAACAGGGAAGTGGGAAGGGATGGGTAGGAGAACAGAGGGAGGGAAGGGGGCTTATGTGACTTTCGGGGAGTGGGGAACCAGAAAAGAGGAAATCATTTGAAATGTAAATAAAAAATATATTGAATAAATTTTAAAAAAATTAAAAAAAAAAGAGTCATAGCCCAAGGCTAACATAGCAGAGGTCTAAGCCAGACAGGCCTTGGAATGCCCCCAGGCCCTGGGCTGCTCGGTGGGCCATCTGTGTGCCAACCCGGCCAGGAGGTTGTTAGCCTAGCAGACTCTCCCGGCACTTTCAGGGAGCATGCACATACTCCACCATCCTGGCCACCTGACAGAACCAATTAACAGTCATAGCCCGAGGGGAACTTTGCTCAGGCCTTAGCCTGACAGGTTTTTGCCTAGACTCAGGGCCTCAGCAGCTAGGCTAGCCTTGTGTGCACCAACCCGGTTGGGAGATAGGTTGCCCAGCAGAGTGACCAGCACACAGAAAAGGCCCCGCAGCAGCATAGACCATCAGCACTCACTGAAGGAGCAAACAGGCACTGCCTGGTTCACACAGACAACCTGGGGCAAGGCACACTAGGGCTGCAAGGACACCCAAGAGGAGAGCAGCACATTAGCAATCTGTAACAGGGGAAACCCAGCAATCCAGTTTTGCAGAAATAGCCATATAGCCTCACAGGAGGCACAAATACCAGCCAGAGACAAGACCAACTAACACCAGAAATAACAAGATGGCAAAGGGCAAACACAGGAACGCTACTAACAGAAACCTAGGCAATATGGCAGCGTCTGAACCAAACTCTCCAACATTAGCAAGTCCTGATTATGCAAACACACCCGAAAAACAAGATTTGGATTTAAAATCACTGTTCATGATGCTGCTAGAAGAACACAAAAAGGACATAAATGAATCTCTTAAAGAAATACAGGGGAACATGAATAAGCTAGAAACCCATATAATAGAAACACAAAAATCACTTAAAGAAACTCAGGAGAATAAGGTTCAAGAGATAGAAGCAAATAAAGAAGAAACACACACACACACACACACACACAAACCTAAAGAAATGCAGGAGAAAGTGAGTCAAACAGCAGAAGTCATGAAAGAGGAAATACAAAAATCTCTTAAAGAATTAAAGGAAAACACAAACAAGCAAGTGAAGGAGCTAAGCAAAACCATCCAGGTTCTAAAACCAGAAGTAGAAACAACTAAGAAATCACAAAGGGAGACAACTTTGGAGATAGAAAACCTTGAGAAGAAATCAGGGGCCATAGATGCAAATATCAACAACAGAATATAAGAGATGGAAGAAAGAATCTCAGATGCTGAAGATACCATAGAAACCATTGACTCAACAGTCAAAGAAAATGCAAAAAGCAAAAAGCTTGTATCCCAAAACATCCAGGAAATCCAGGATACAATGAGAAGACCAAACCTAAGGATTATAGGTATAGATGAGAGTGAGGATTTATAGCTGAAAGAGCCAGCAAATATCTTCAACAAAATTATGGAAGAAAACTTTCCCAACTTAAAGAGAGAGATGCCCATGAATATACAAGAAGCCTACAGACACCTCACTTCCAGAAGACCCTGCTATACCACTCCTGGGCATATACCCAAAGGATTCCCCACCATGTAATAAGGATACATGCTCTACTATGTTCATAGCAGCCCTATTTATAATTGCCAGATGCTGGAAAGAACCCAGGTATCCCTCAACAGAAGAGTGGATGCAAAATGTGGTATATCTACACAATGGAGTACTATTCAGCCATTAGAAACAATGAATTCATGAAATTCTTAGGCAAATGGATGGAGCTAGAGAACATCATACTAAGTGAGGTAACCCAGACTCAAAAGGTGAATCATGGTATGCACTCACTAATAAGTGGATATTAACCGAGAAAACTGGAATACCCAAAACATAATCTACACATCAAATGAGGTACAAGAAGAAAGGAAGAGTGGCCCCTTGTTCTGGAAAGACTCAGTGAAGCAGTATTCAGCAAAACCAGAACGGGGAAGTAGGAAGGGGTGGGTGGGAGGACAGGGGGAGAGAAGGGGGCTTACGGGACTTTTGGGGAGTGGGGGGGCTAGAAAAGGGGAAATCATTTGAAATGTAAATAAAAATATATCGAATAAAAAAATTTTAAACAAAAAAAATAATAAAATAAAATAAAAATAAATAATAAAAAAAGAAGCCTACAGAACTCCAAACAGACTGGACCTGAGCAGAAATACCTCTCGCCACATAATAATTAAAACCCCAAATGCACTAAACAAAGAAAGAATATTAAAGGCAGTAAGAGAAAAAGGCCAAGTAACATATAAAGGAAGACCTATCAGAATCACACAAGACTTATCACCAGAGACCATGAAAGGTAGAAGATCCTGGGCAGATCTCATGTAGACTCTAAGAGAACACAAATGTCAGCCAAGACTACTATACCCAGCAAAACTCTCAATCAAAATAGATGGAGAAACCAAGATATTCCATGACAAAACCAAATTTACATAATATCTTTCAACAAACCTAGCTCTACAAAGAATAATAGGAGGAAAACTCCAATACAAGGAGGGAAACTACACCCTGGAAAAAGCAAGATAGTTACCTTCTTTCATCAAACCCAAAAGAAGATAACCACTCAAATATAAAAATAGCATCGAAAATGACAGGAAGTAATAATCACTATTCCTTAATATCTCTTAATGTCAATGGACTCAACTCCCCAATAAAAAGACATAGACTAACAGACTGGATAAGGAAACAGGACCCTACAATTTGCTGCATACAGGAAACACACCTCAACGTCAAAGACAAAAACTACCTTAGAGTAAAAGGCTGTAAGACAATTTTACAAGTCAATGGTCTCAGGAAAAGAGCCGGAGTAGCCATTCTAATATCAGATAAAATTGACTTTCAACATAAAGTCATCAAAAGAGATACAGAAGTACACTTCTTGCTGGTCAAAGGAAAAATCCACCAAGAAGAACTTTCAATTCTGAACATCTATGTGCCAAATGCAAGGGCACCCTCATTTGTAAAAGAAACTTTATTAAAGCTCAAAGCACATATTGCACCTAACACAATAATTGTGGGTGATTTCAACACTTCACTCTCCTCAATGGACAGATCAGGAAAACAGAAATAAACAGGGACACAATAAAACTAATTGAAGCTTTGGGCCAATTGGACTTCACTGATATTTATAGAACATTTCACCCTAAAGCAAAAGAATATACCTTTTTCTCAGCACCTCATGGTACCCTCTCCAAAATCGACCATATAATTGGTCACAAGACAGACCTCAACAAATATAAAAAGATCGAACTAATCCCATCCATCCTATCAGATGACTATGGAGTAAGAGTGGTCTTCAATGGCAACAAAAACAATAGAAAGCCCACATACACATGGAGGCTGAACAATACTCTACTCAATGACACATTGGCCAAAGAAGAAATAAAGAAAGTAATCAGAGACATTTTAGAATTTAATGAAAATGAAGGCACAACATACACAAATCTCTGGGACACAATGAAAGCAGTGCTAAGAGGAAAACTCATAGCCTGAGTGCTGCCAAAAAGAAAATGGAGAGTGCATACACTAGCAGCTTAAAGATGAAAGTCCTGAAACAAAAAGAAGCCAATTCACCCAGGAGGAGTAGAAGACAGGAAATCATCAAATCAGGGATGGAATCAGTCAAGTGGAAAGAAAGAGAACCATACAAAGAATTAATGAATCCTGGAGCTGGTTTTTAGAGAAAATCAACAAGATAGATAAACCCTTAGCCAGACTGACCAAAGGGCACAGAGAAAGTATCCAAATTAGCAAAATTAGAAATGAAAAGGGGGATATAACAACAGAAACTGAGGAAATTAAAAAAAAATCAGATCCTACTACAAAAACCTATACTCAACACAACTAGAGAACCTGGAGGAAATGGACAATTTCCTAGACAGATACCAACTACCAAAATTAAATCAGGACCAAATAGATCATCTAAACAGTCCCATAACCCCTAAAGAAATTGAAGAGGTCATAGAAAGCCTTCCAACCAAAAAAAGCCCAGGACCAGATGGCTTCAGTGCAGAATTCTATCAGACCTTCAAAGAAGACCTAACACCAATACTCTACAAACTATTCCACAAAATAGAAACACAAGGAACACTACCCAATTCCTTCTGTGAAGCCACAATTACACTGATACCAAAACCATACAAAGATCCAACAAAGAAAGAGAATTTCAGACCAATTTCCCTTATGAACATTGATGCAAAAATACTCAATAAAATTCTTGCCAACCGAATCCAAGAACACATAAAAATGATCATCCACCATGATCAAGTAGGCTTTATTCCAGGGATGCAGGGTTGGTTCAATATACGGAAATCCATCAATGCAATTCACTACATAAACAAACTCAAAGAAAAAAACCACATGGTCATTTCATTGGATGCTGAAAAAGCATTTGACAAAATTCAGTATCCTTTCATGCTTAAAGTCTTGGAAAGAACAGGAATTCAAGGCCCATACCTAAACATAGTAAAAGCAATATACAGCAAATCGGTAGCCAGCATCAAACTAAATGGAGAGAAACTTGAAGCAATCCCACTAAAATCAGGGACTAGACAGGGCTGCCCACTTTCTCCTTATCTTTTTAATATTGTACTTGAGGTACTAGCTCAGGCAATTAAACAACATAAGGAGGTCAAAGGGATACAAATTGGAAAGGAAGAAGTCAAACTATCATTATTTGCAGATGATATGATAGTTTACCTAAGTGACCCAAAAAACTCCACTAGAGAACTCCTACAACTGATAAACAACTTCCGCAAAGTGGCTGGTTATAAAATCAACTCAAGCAAATGAGTGGCCTTCTTATACTCAAAGGATAAGCAGGCTGAGAAAGAAATTAGTGAAATGATACCATTCACAATAGCCACAAACAGTATAAAGTACCTTGGGGTGACTCTTACCAAACATGTGAAAGATCTGTATGACAAGAACTTCAAGACTCTGAAGAAGGAAATCGAAGAAGACCTCAAAAAATTGAAAAACCTCCCATGCTCATGGATCGGTAGGATTAATATAGTTAAAATGGCCATTTTGCCAAAAGAAATATACAAATTCAACGGAATACCCATCAAAATCCCAACTCAATTCTTCATAGAGTTAGAAAGAGCAATTCTCAAATTCATCTGGAATAACAAAAAACCCAGAATATCTAAAAGTATTCTCAGCAACAAAAGAAATTCTGGGGGAATCAAATCCCTGACCCCAAGCAATACTACCGAGCAAGAATATTAAAAACTACATGGTATTGGTACAGTGACAGGCAGGCAGAACAATGGAACACGATTGAAGATCCAGAAATGAACCTACTCACCTATGGCCACTTGATCCTCGTCAAAGGGGCTGAAAACATCCAATGGAAAAAAGATAGCCTTTTCAATAAATGGTGCTGGTTCAATTGGAGGTCAGCAAGCAGAAGAATGCGAATTGATCCATCCTTGTCTCCTTGCACTAAACTCAACTCCAAATGGATTAAGGACCTCCACATAAAGCCAGACACTCTGAAACTAATAGAATAGAAACTGGGGAAGACCCTTGAGGACATTGGTACAGGGGGAAAGTACCTGAACAGCATACCAATAGTGTATGCTCTAAGATCAACAATTGACAAATGGGACCTCATAAAATTACAAAGTTTCTGTAAAGCAAAGAATATCATCAAAAGGACAAATCAGCAACCAACAAATTTTGAAAAGATCGTCAGCAACCCTACATCAGATAGAGAGCTGGTATCCAATATATACAAAGAACTCAAGAAGTTAGACCCCAGTAAACCAAATAAACCTATTAAAAAATGGGGTACAGAGTTAAACAAAGAATTCTCACATGAAGAACTTTGGATGGCAGAGAAACATCTTAAAAAATGCTCAACTTCATTAGTCATCAGGGTAATGCAAATCAAAACAACCCTGAGATTTCACCAGTCAGAATGACTAAGATTAAAAACTCAGGAGACAGCAGGTGTTGGTGAGGATGTGGAGAAAGAGGAACACTCCTCCACTGCTGGTGGGGTTGCAGATTGGAAATCAGTCTGGCGGTTCCTCAGAAAACTGGGCTCATCACTCATGAAAGATCCTGCTATACCACTCCTGGCCATATACCCAGAGGATTCCCCACCATGTAATAAGGATATATGCTCCACTATGTTCATAGCAGCCCTATTTATAATAGCCAGAAGTTGGAAAGAACCCAGGTATCCCTCAACAGAAGAATGGATGCAAAAAATGTGGTATATCTACACAATGGAGTACTATTCAGCCATTAGAAACAATGAATTCATAAAATTCTTAGGCAAATGGATGGAGCTGGAGAACATCATACTAAGTGAGGTAACCCAGTCTCAAAAGATCAATTATGGTATGTACTCACTAATAAGTGGATATTAGCCTGGACAACTGGAATACCAAAAACATAATCCATACATCAAATCAGGTACAAGAAGAATAGAGGAGTGGCCCCTAGTTTTGGAAAGACTCAGTGTAGCAGTATAAGGCAAAACCAGAACAGGGAAGTGGGAAGGGGTGGGTGGGAGAACACGGGGAGGGAAGGGGGCTTACGTGACTTTCCGGGAGTGGGGGACCAGAAAAGGGGAAATCATTTGAAATGTAAATAAAAATACATCAAATAAAATTTGAAAAATTAAAAAAAAGAAATCTGCAGCTTTTAGGTCTAAAGGCATTGCTGCAGAGGAATCTGACAACTTGTAAACATAATATATAAATAAATGAGTCATGAATACATTAAAAAAAGTCCAGTTTCAATTCCAGTTGGTTGCATGTAGCTGTGATTACCATATTGCAGCCTATATAGAGAAAGGATGTATCTGTTTTGGACAAGCTAAATTTGTTTTTCTGTAGTTAAGAAAAAGGAGAAGACATTTGGATTAAATTTTGCTACTTGACCTGCAGAACCTCAGATATTTATTTTCTGGCCCTTTGTCAAAAAATCTTTCCAAAGCCAGCTATGGTACATACCTGTAATTTTAGCACAGTAGAGGTTGAGTCAGGAGGAGCCTCTTTAGACTAGCTGTGCTACTGATCTCAAAAAATAAAAAAATGAAAATCCACTTCCTGCTAAAAACAATTAAATGGCTGCTTTATAGGGAAGTGTGTGTAGTGTCACTGTGACACTCACTCACGCTATGCCAGTCACTTATCTTAAAGCTGGTGCTAGATATTTAGTCTTCTTCACTTTTCTGTATTGTATTCTTGCTCTAGTGTTTACTTGTGGCCTATTTCAGGGTTTGTGTTAATATTTTTATAAAATATGTATTGTATTTTTGTAACATATGTATTGTATTATATGTTTATAATTGACTTAAGAGTTTGAGACTTCCCTTGTTGGTATATATAGTTATTTCTGTGATTGTATAATATAAGTAAACCAGACTTAATGACCTCTTTTAAGACATAAAAAAAGAAAGGCACATCAGGTGAATATGTTTAAAGCACAAAAGGAAAATGTTGTGTGACAAAACTTGATCAACACCTTATGATACCTTAGTGACAGACTGGATGTAAGGACATTCTGAAGAAACATTGTGTCTCATCCTGTCCATTTGAGAGTGCACATCTCTAATCCATCCAGCCTGCTGCTGGGTATGCCCTGAGCACAGCTCCTCTTCAGAATATACTGGGAATGTTTTGATAATAACTGTTATATAACAAAGCACCTGTAAGCATAGTTATTTGAAACAACATTCATTTCATCAGACACATACTTCCCCAGGTCAGGAATTCAGAAATGCTGACAAGAGATTCCACTGTTACAAAGAGCCATCACTGGATTGGTGCCATGGTGTTCATCTGGTAGTTGGCTTCACCTGGGCTTTTCTTAAGGATTTATTTACATGCTTCTATCCTAAAAGGGACGCCTGGTAGCTGGCTTCTGATTTTCACTATGGTCTGTCTTCATTTAATTTCAGAGTCTGTTGACTAAGCCCTTTGGTAGGATAGTTTGACTACCTGTGTCTGTACACAGAGCACATTGTATTTTTATATATCCAAGAGACAAAGACAGAGACTGTAAGTATCCTTTCAAACACTATAGGAACTGGAATAACACCACTTGTCTGCATTGTGTTGGGTACTATATCACAGTTTTAGTTTTAAATTATCAAGAACATCCTTTGTAAACATGCTTTCTAAAATATAGTGGTCTATCTTCACTGTCATTTAGACTGGATATACAAGTACCTAGCAGATTGAGGCTCAGCTGTACTGGTGCATATGAGAGCATTTCTAGAGATGAAAATTGAGGTAAAAGGTTCAGCTTTGAAAGTAGGCTATATTATCACACAGAGCAAGGGGGCCGAGGAAAATGAACACCTGGGTTCTGGCACTTACATTTCTATTTCCTGGCCAGTAGTATGGACGTCATTTGTCTTCAGTGCTTCTTCTGCCACGATTAACTGAGTTCACAGAAACTGAGCATCAGAATATATATTTTCTCTTAGAGGTTTTTTTTTAAATAAGTTATTTCAGATACATGTACAAAAAGCTATCAGTGCATGAAACCTTTAACATTTTAACAACAGTAATTGACAGTAACATAAATGAATAAGGACTAGAGCTCTTTATTCCCTGTATCCTTACCAGTAGACTCTCACCTTACTGGAAATAGCCATTTTAGGTCCCATGGCTCCAGCTGCATGGGACAACAGAGGATTGCCTTGTTGGACATCAAAGGGAGAAGAGGCCCTTGGTCCTGAGAAGCCTTGATGCCCCAGTATAGGGGAATACCAGGACAGGTGTACCGGCTAGTTTTGTGTGTCAACTTGACACAGGCTGGAGTTATCACAGAGAAAGGAGCTTCAGCTGGGGGGAGAAATGAGACACAGATGTGGGGCATTTTCTTAATTAGTTATCAATAGGGGAGGGCCCCTTGTGGATGGTGCCATCCCTGGGCTAGTGGCCTTGGATTCTATAAGAGAGCAGGCTGAGCAAGCCAGAGGGAGCAAGCCAGTAAGAAACATCCCTCCATGGCCTCTACATCAGCTCCTGCTTTTTGACCTGCTTGAGTTCCAATTCTGACCTCCTTTGGTTATCAACAGCAATGTGGAAGGTATAAGCTGAACAAACCCTTTCCTGTCAAACTTACTTCTTGGTCATGATGTTTGTGCAGGAATAGAAACCCTGACTAAAACAATAGGGAAGCTGGAGTGGGTGGGTTGGTGAGCAGGGGGAGGGCAGATGGGATGGGGGTTTTTGGAGGAGAAACCAGAAAGGGGGCTGACATTTGAAATGTAAACAAAGAAAATATCTAAGAAAAAAAGAAAAAAAGAAATTGAATGTATGTCTCACTGCTACTTTTAGCATCCAATGTTATTAAATCTGATTAGAGATTAGTAATATATTTTTGTATACTCAGTAGCATTTTATATGTTCTTTGTAGAATTATCAATTCTGTTTCCTTGACCATTTTTATGTCTTTGTTTGTGCTCTAATGAGTTATTTAATTTCTTTATAAAGTTTTGGATATTAACCTCAAATCAGATACATGCTATAGAAGTACTTTCATGGGTTACTTGTTGCACCTTCTGGGCTACCATGCACTGGTGATTTTTGTCTGTTTACATTTACTTCTTTGGTGGGTTCATACCTTCTATTTTTATTTCTACTATCTGTACATGGTGAGATGGATTCTTACATGGTTCTTCATCAAGTTATCTGTGAATTTAAAGAAACTGTATCCTTTTTTGTACTTTTTAAAGATTCTTTCTCAAAGATGGTTCCAGCTGTTCTGGTGTTCTGTCCTACTTTCCTGACTCCTTAGTTACCTCTGCTGAACTCCTTCTGCCCCATGTACTTGGATCTGACAGTAGAATGTTTCTCTCAAATAACAATGAGGATTTTATTCTCCTTGTCTTCTCCATCTACTTCACAGGACTCTGAGATAAATGTGGTTCCACAGATAATTATCTTGTACAGCAGTTCTTATGAATTAATTTTAATAATTAAAACCACAAGACCATTAGAGCCAAGGTGATGGAACATTGTTTTGGATTCCTCAGATATAAAGGGTTCAAGAATTGTTGATAGTTTATACTTAATTGCCTACTTAAAATTAATGTTAATTATGAATTACAGGATATTCTAGTAAATAACAGAAGCATAATTTTGTTTTTTCAAATATAGTTTGAAAAGAGATAAATGAGCCTTCTCATAATAAAATATAGGTCATTCTACCAGGCTCTTTTCTTGGAAATCTGGAGACCTATAATGTGTCTTGGCATTCAACAAAGTCTTGCATAACCTCTTTCTGATGAGTTAAAGTGTAAATGTAAATAAATGAAAAACATAAGGATTCCATTTTCTTTGATACACATGTGAAAATTTTTAGAGGAAACAGATTTGGCACATATGTTGTAGACTCAGCAGATGGGAAGTATGAGCAAAATATCCCAGAGCCGTTCCCAAAACCCACAAAATTCACAAGAAAAGGGTTTCCAGACAAAAAGAGAAAAAAAGAAAGAAAACTAACAAGTAAAACATGTCCATATTTATCAGTATTTAAACCATGGAACTTGTTTGCTTGGGACTAGAATGGTTTATGAGGCAAATCATGTTAAATCAACCATAGCCTTTTTACTTAATTAAATAATGCTATAATCTTGTTCCTAAAATGTATTAATCTCTAATACAGATCATCTAATCAACTAGGAGCAATGTCAGCAAATAGTTCTGAATATTCACACAAACAAACAAAGAGAGAGCTTTATTTAGCCATCTTCTATTTGCTGTATTAAGAACTTCTATGCTGCATAATAGTCATTTGTATGCATTTTATAAGGTTATTATATTATTGATAGAAATATATATATATATATATATATATATATATATATATATATATATATATATATCGTGGCATATGTTTAGCAGATCCAGAGGCTGTGAAGACAACATCAGTCCCAAAACATTACAGAAGTAAGAAAGACATGAAACATTTTATAATAAACAAGAACTTGAATGTAATTAAATACATGAATGTTAACTTATAGCCAAAATGTATTTCACTTCCCTATTTCCTGACACAAAATAGGAGGCAGATGGCTATTGTCACATGAGCACAAGCTCTAACAAAATGGTCTTTACTGATAATAATTTAGTGATAATAAATTAATTTGGATGTAAACAACCAAATGGAACTGAATGTCCTGCCAGAAGCTGCAAAAATACATCTCAGAGCAATAGCCTAGAAGGCCTTCAAGAGAATCCTAAGGGAAAAGCAGGCTTGATTTTCTTAATGTGAAGCACATGATTAGTGTTTTAATGACCAAAAGCCTTTGTGAAAGCCTTTTCCAGTTAATTATTGTTAATGTTGATATTTTATAAAGATATCTTGGGAGAGAGAATTTGGAACATGGATATTTATGGCCAATTATCTTGAAGTCTAGGTTAATTCAAGAAAACAACATAGACTCAGACTCTTTCTAAATGAAAATAAATTCTTGGAATCACTTCTAGACTCTCTAAGCAAGGGCTATCAATCTTTGAATATAGAGTGAAATGAGATTGAGTAGACACGGAGCAGTGATACTATAGTGTCCTTTATTAGGATGACATAAGAACATTTTCAGAGTATGACTTCCTAAGCTCCAACCCCTACACACTGGAATAGTACCTCCTGTGTTTGGAATTGGGCACCTTAGAATTCTTTTAAAGAGAAGTTGGAAAATGCTCCCTAGATAGCCACAAATAGAAAATTCTTCTTTATCCATTATTTCTCTTCCATTATCTTCTCTAGTAGCCAGAGGTGATCAAAGTAGGAATCTTACCAAACACCTATTATAGTACAGTCATCAAAGAAGAGTGTTTGTTCAGCAATTTTCAGTCTGGCCTGACTTTGGCTTCCCTGCATTGCTAGCCTCATTGATTATGATGGAACCACCTACACGGAAGGAAATGACTCTACATAAAGAGGGGTTGTATAGATTTAAGGTACTTCTTATTTTAAGTATGTTATAGAATTATAACCCATTCACACATCTAGTAGGAGAAATGGATGGTATTTAACTGTGTGCGGATGAGATGATAAGTTTCAGATGACAAAGGAGATGTGCAGACTAGATCACCTAACATGTAAGTAGCAGGGCAGGGTTTCAAACTTTGATATTTTGAGACTATCCTAGGAATGAATCTTCATGAATTTTATTCCTATGTTTAAAATATGAATGTATGGACAATTCTGAGTATTACTATTTGATGAATTTAAAATAAAAAATTATTTAACCAATAGAATGAGATGTCAGCACAATCCCATAAACTACCCAAAAATTTTATACCAATTTAATTTTTAGGAAGTACATGTTGAAAATATTGACCTTCTAATTCTGTTATGTTTATGTAAGTCCATATTTCAGGTATTATGCTTGCTTTTTTTTTTTATTCGATATAATTTATTTACATTTCAAATGATTTCCCCTTTTCTAGCCCCCCCCCCACTCCCCGAAAGTCCCGCAAGCCCCCTTCTCTTCCCCTGTCCTCCCTCCCACCCCTTCCCAGTTCCCCGTTCTGGTTTTGCCAAATACTGTTTCACTGAGTCTTTCCAGAACCAGGGACCACTCCTGCTTTCTTCTTGTATCTCATTTGATGTGTGGATTATGTTTTGGGTATTCCAGTTTTCTAGGTTAATAACCACTTATTAGTGAGTGCATACCATGATTCACCTTTTGAGTCTGGGTTACCTCACTTAGTATGATGTTCTCTAGCTCCATCCATTTGCCTAAGAATTTCATGAATTCATTGTTTCTAATGGCTGAATAGTACTCCATTGTGTAGATATACCACATTTTTTGTATCCACACTTCTGTTGAGGGATACCTGGGTTCTTTACAGCATCTGGCAATTATAAATAGGGCTGCTATGAACATAGTAGAGCATGTATCCTTATTACATGGTGGGGAATCCTCTGGGTATATGCCCAGGAGTGGTATAGCAGGATCTTCTGGAAGTGAGGTGCCCTGTTTTTTTTTTTAACAGTCCAGGCACTACCGGCCCCCTACTGGTCTACCCTACCACAGGTCTTCATCCCATTCCCCCCTCCCTCTGTCTCCAAGAGGCTGCCCCCCCCCCCAGCAGGCCTTTCCATTCCCTGGAGATTAAGCTCTCAAGGGTTAGGCAATTCTCTTACTGAGACCAGACAAGGCTGTACATGTGTCAGTGGCCTTGGGCCAGCTTGTATATACATTTGGTGGCTCAGTGTCTGAAAGAATTCAGGGGACCGGGTTAGTTGAGACTGCTTACTATTACATTAATCCTTATCCAAAAAAAGCAATATATTTTTGTTGACAAGACACCACAGTGGTTAAGCCTGTTCTTCCAGAGGACACAGGTTTGAATTCCAGTACCAACATGACAGTTGAAAACCATCCATAACTACAATTCCAAGGGATATGGCAGCCTCTTCTGTCATCTTAGGAAATAAGGAACACAAAAGGTATACACAGGCTTACAGTCAAGATACTCATCATACCCATAAAATAATTTTTGAAATATTTAAAAAAATCAGTGCTTCATTTATGAAGAAAAATCTGCAAAGCAATTTTTAAAAGGAAAATCCAAAATGCAAAAGTTACTAGGTTATAGATTTAACCATCACTTTCCTTTTGTTCTTCTGTAAATATATTCTAAAATATTCTAAATATTTTTAGAATCTTTGTAAAAATTCTAAAATATTCTAAATGCATTCTAAAATAAATTCTATTCTAAAACATTCTAAAATAAAAGCGAAGCACGGCTTCTTAAAGTCCAAACAGCTGTGGGTTAGATATTTAAATATATATAAACTCAACCATTCCTGACTGCTTTTAAAAATAATCATAATTTTGATACTTATCAGTGAAAAGAAACTATTTCTCCCAAAACTGAATGTATAATTTGTTATTAGTCTATCCAACATCTATTATGGAATGATGACCCAATGTTGAGTGCATAGATGTTGGTTGTTTGAACTAAGACTGCAGAAATAAACAAAGAATTTCTAAAAAATCCTATAATTCAAGTAAAAAATAAAATAAACATACTCAAACTTGTGGGATACAATTAATAACATGCTAAGAGAAAGGTTTATATTGCTAAGTGCCTTCATAAAGTAATTGGCAAGATAGCACACTAGAAACTCACGTTACACCTAAAATCTCTAGAACAAAAGAAAACATAAGTGGAGTAGATGGCAGGAAATAATCAAATTCAGGACTGAAATCAAGAAAATAGAAACAAGGATATTATCTCTGTGCTCTTTAATTAGTTTGACTAGGGATTATCTTGCTGATTTTCTTAAAGAACCAACTCATGTTTTGTTGATTTTTTTTCTATCTTTCTCTTTGTTTCTATTTGGTTCATTTCAACCCTGAGTTTGACTATTTCCTGCCTTCTTTTCCCCTTTGGTGTGTTTGCTTCTTTTTCTTCTAGGGC
Source organism: Apodemus sylvaticus (assembly GCF_947179515.1). Taxonomy (NCBI): domain Eukaryota; kingdom Metazoa; phylum Chordata; class Mammalia; order Rodentia; family Muridae; genus Apodemus; species Apodemus sylvaticus. The sequence continues at coordinate 11,721,696 of NC_067486.1, read as the reverse complement.
TCTCAGGTGTACTGTTAAGTTGCTAGGGTAGGATCTCTCCAATTTCTTCCTTTGCTCTTTTTTTTTTTAAGTAATAAAGAAAACAGATTTATTTATGATTCACAGTTCTATCCTAAAGTCAAGATACAAATCTTTGGTAAGAGCCTTCTTGTTGGCAGAGTCCAGTGACATCACCCATCAAATGTTCCACTTTGTTTATATCAGCCTTATTTATAACAGTCAGAAGTTGGAAAGAACCCAGATAACCCTCAATGGAAGAATGAATACAGAAAATGTGGTATATTTACACAATGGAGTACTACTCAGCTCTTAAAAACAATGAATTCAGGAAATACTTAGGCAAATGGATGGAACAGAATATTTCATCCTGAGTGAGGTAACCCAATCGCAGAAGAACACACATGGTATGCACTCACTGATAAGTGGGTATTAGCGCAGAAGCTTGGAATACCCAAGATAAAATTCACAGACCAAATGAAGCTAAAGAAGAAGGAAGAACAAAGTATAGATACGCTGGTCCTTAGAAGGGAGAGCAAAATACCCACAGGAGGAGATCCAGAGAAAAAGTGAGGAGCAGAGACTGAAGGAAAGACCATTCAAAGACTGCCCTACCTGGGGTCCAATCCCATATACAGTCTCTAAACCCAGACTATTGTGAATGTCAACAAACACTTGCTGACACGAGCCTGATACAGCTGTCTCCTGAGAGGCTCGGCCAGTGCATGACAAATACAGAGGGGGAAACTCTCACCTAACCATTGAACTGAGTACAGAATCCCCAATGAAGGAGCTAGAGAAAGGACCCACGTAGTTGAAGCAGTTTGCAATGCCATAGAAGGAACAACAATATGAGTCACCCAGTACTTCCAGAATTGCAAGAACGGCATGCCATTATTTATGTGGAATTTAAAAAGTTAATTTCACAGAAGTTCAGAATAGAATTAACCAGCTGCAGAGACTAGGTAGAAAGGGATAACAAAAGACTGTCAGTACATACCGTATTACACATAAGATCAAAACTTCCTGCTATATTGCATACTAGGGTGTCTACAGATACATAATGATGAAAATATTTGAAAGGGGTAATAAAGGGATTTTGTTTGTTCTCACCATAAACAATGATAGCTATTTGAGGAAATGGATATGTTTACCCCAATTTGAATGTTTCTAAATGTTAACATGCATCAAATCACAGTAGTAGCTCATATATGCCTATGAGCACAATAGTGCATTTAAAACCAATAATATTACAAATGATATTATCTTAGGTTCTTTAAGTTTCATGTTTGAAAAGCAAATATAGGGATTTCACAAAGAGTAGTTCAATTTACATTTACATCACATTATATTACACTTACATTTATAGTATAATTTACATTCAGTCCAATCTTAATTGCCTTTCAGATGTTAGTATGTTAAGATGTTTCCATTGACCTTAAGTAAATTATTTATTGTTACTTCATGATGAAACTTTGTCACCATGACTAAAAAATTTTTCTTTCATATGTAATATACAGCTGTTGCTAATTGAATAGCTGTTGCAGCTATTAAATTACATATACAATGTAATTGTTTTCCCAATGAAAATACAAATGAATATTCCTGAATTTTCTTGCCTTTTATCACATCTCCCCAGGTAGTAAAATATTGAAAGGGATCAAATATGTTCATAGCTTTCAATGGTATTTTATTTATTCTATGAAGCTACTCTACTGCATCTTCTGTTATCTTTCTGAGTGTATGTATCCATTATATACCTCATTATACACGAAACCACTTCACTATTCAGTCATGCTATGCTTCAATAAATATGTTAATGTGGATATTTTACCCATTAAAATATAAGTAAATACATTTTAATCAATTTTAAAATGTTAAATAATTTAAAATGCTGTAGATATAATTTTCAATAAGATAATTTGATGTGGCAAAGGAAAATAATATGATAAACAAATTAAATCATAACTTAATTTAGTTTTTTAGACAACAGAATGTTAAACTTCACTTAATAAAAAGAGGATGCAACATTTAGAGACATGCCTGAATCTTGAAATGTATCAATATGGTAAAGTAGGGACCATTAGGCATGAAACTTTTTTTTTCTCTAAGGATAAAGCAAGCACAAATGATTAGTATTTATTTTTCCATAAAATTATATACAACTCCTTTAATATCCTATCAAAGCATTAAAATGAAAGAAATTGGTCCAGTTATGAGATTGACTCACACATAATCAGCAGGAAAAAAATAACACATGTGTAGGTGTGTCTAGAGACTTTTGGGTCTAGATGGCTTGGGGGCAATTATGACAGTAATGGAGCTGGAGATGGCTTTGGACTGACCCTTGAAGAACTGCGGATAGACTGTGCAGGTCTCCATCCTGCCATTACAGCAACTCAGTTCACGTGTGCATCAGCATTGTCATGTCCAGAAAGCACTGCTCTGATGAATCATCTACTACCTCTGACTCTTAGGACCTTTGCCTTCTCTTCTAAGATTACTGTGAAGCCTTTAATAAAAGCAGTGTTCTATAGATGCCTCATGAGGGGGACTCATGCCCATGCCCCAATACATGCCCCTCTACCCATGCACATACTGGATGCAGTGAATTTTTATTAATAAGTGAAAAGAACACAAAGATGGTAGACAATACAGGTGTGAAGGAAAGAAGGAACTGTTGTGGAGAAAATGGGGGTGGATTTTATCATTTATTTTTAGAAGTATCGAGAGTAGATGAAACATCAGAAAGAACTGATACTTGTTAACAAGTGAAGTTGAAAAATAACAGGAGATGGTATCCGCAATAAAGACATCATTGAAACTACCAGATTGGAATTGGAATTAAAGAATATATGTGGGAAAAATCAAGATGAAGTTTGTGCTTTGCTCATACTCATGTGGGTCGCCCATACACAAATTAAGATCAATTATTGGGTGCATAAGTAGATAAACGACACAACAATGCTCAGAGTATAAACAGTAACTTAAGATCTTGTTTATGGGGTAGATGGTGGGTACATTCTGTTAATCTTTAAGAAGCCATGAAAAAGGCTACAATAACATGTTAAAAGAAAATAAGACTAGGTAAGCAATAGAAGTTTATTGTCCATTTTGTCTATCTTACAGTAAATAAAATGCTTCCCATGAAAAAATATAAAAATATAAATATAAAAGTAAAAACAGGATCTCAAAGTAGTAGAGAGAGGAGAAAGCAATAGTGACAACTACCTCTCAGTGAGCACCCAAGACAGGAGACTATATCCTAGACATGGAAGAGTATTTCTTCATTTCTTCAATTCTTCAATTCTTCTGTATATTTTTTCTTAGTAATAGACCAATCCAAATTTTCCTCTTCTTGCTTTAACCTCATCACTGGGGACTGGTCAATGAACTTCAAGGCAACTCATGTAGAAAAAGTACTGGAATTTCCAATGTTGTAGAAATTTCCTTGGTAGGCATACAGGAAACGGACTATCGTAGCAGAATCTTGCAGTGTGTATGGAATTAATAATGAGCACTCACAAGAAATCCAGCAATGACAAGTTGCCTAATGTAAGAGCAACTTCATCATGCAGAATCCTTACTCAGAAAATTAATTAGTTTGAATGAAAACAATTTAACGAAATTATGGAAATAGGAACATACTTACAAATTTATTTTATAAGTATCTGTGATTATTCTGTCAACTTAATAGCAATTGTTTCTTTGTCTGTATTCTTCCTTCACTCGTGTATATTCCTCCATGGACACAGACATTTCTATAAGTAATAGATATCACATTCATTTGTATTTAATAAAGACTTAAGAAGAAAACTTAAGTTACTGTGTGACACATGTTTCAGCCAGTCATCTGGAAGAAATTTTGCATGCCAGAGGTTTATTGAAAATAACAGAATGGGCTTCCGTTCAGATGAAAAGAATAAAATTCACAATGAAATCACTTCCTGACATCTTCCATTTACAATCTTTGTTCAAGAAAATAAAGTTATACATTTTCTTTTGAACACAGTGTTCTCTCCATTTATGATTTAAACCTGGCAAACCAGAGAGCTGGTAAAATCCTGAATCAATATTCCTGTTCTTCTGAAGCCATTTTCTCACATTAAGCACTCAATCTTGGTTTCATTAAAGTTGTCTTGGCAAACTCTTTCTTGGTGAATCCTTGAAAAATATATCATTAAAGTTTTCATGCTAAAGAAAAATACTTAGAATTACATATCAGATCTCTTCATTCTAGAACCTATGACTTTTCACTGATGAGTGATACAGATGGTCTCACTCATATAGTTAGTAAAGATTTGCAAACTTTATATAGCTTTTCTGCCTTGATAATTGCAGGAAATAAAAGGATTTATTTTTGTGCATATTCAAGAGGATTTGTCTTAGTCAGGGTTTCTATTCCTGCACGAACATCATAACCAAGAAACAAGTTGGGGAGAAAAGGGTTTATTCAGCTTACACTTCCACACTGCTGTTCATCACCAAAGGAATTCAAGATTGGAATTCAAGCAGGTAGGGAAACAGGAGTTGATGCAGAGGCCATGGAGGGATATTTCTTACTGGCTTGCTTCCCTGTTCCCTTTGCTTGGCCTGCTCTCTTATAGAACCCAAGACCACCAGCCCAGAGATGGCACCACCCACAAGGAGCCCTCCCTCTTGATCACTAATTGAGAAAATGCCTTACAGTTGGCTCTCATGGAGGTATTTCCTCACCTGAAGCTCCTTTCTCTGTGATAACTCCAGCTTGTGCCAAGCTGACACAAAAACCAGCCAGTACAATATCTGATATTATATGTATGTAAACATATGTAGATACTCACTTACATTGTATGGCATTGATCTAAAGCTTCATAATGATTAAAATACAAAGATTATGTGCAAAATGTACAGTAGGCTGTTTTGCTTTCTTCACCAATTATCATTTAAAGTTCATTTTTATGGCCACAGTGTGACAAATTTTCACACATTTGTTCAAGGAATAGTGAGCAAATTATTATAATTTTAACTTTTTTTGTTCTAAATATATTCTTCCTTTGTTATGGTAGCCATCTAACTCTCCTTTTATAATGATTTATAGAATGGATTTTACAATATAGTTAATCTAACCTGCAATAGAATGCTAGAACTTCTTCCAACATAGTACTTTATTTTGGCCTCATTTATCTAAATAACCTAGACATTAAATTTTGCAATGATATTTTTATAAAAACCATCAAGCACAGACAGTTTCTAACAAACTATGTATTTTCCCTACAGCAAAGGAAGTGATTCAGCAAAGGATCAAGACAATATGCAATAAATAAAAATTTCAAGCCTATCAACAAGTTATATAAATAATACAAATTCAGCAAAAAAATGAGCAATAATCAGATAATCATTTCTCAAAAATCTACAGACAATTGACCAGGAAATTTATGAAATAGGTTCAGCATCACTAGTCATCAGAGACATGCAAATCAAAATCACAACAGAACATCAACTTACCACAGTCAGAAGAATTATAACCAAACCACAAAATTAGTTAATACTATCAATGACACAGTGAAAGAATTCGCACATAGGCTATAGGGAATATAAGTTATTAAAGCCATTATGGGAAAAGGTTCTTCAAAGAATAAAAACAGTACTCTATCACATTAGTTGGTATCTATATAAAGAAAAGTACATTAATACATAAAAAATACCAAAATTTTCATGGTTATTGCAAGAATAGTCATAACACACATGATATAGAGTGAATGAAGGAGTAAACTGACAAATGAATCAAAATACACAAGCAAAATGTGTATTATAGAAATAATGACATTATTTAGCAATAACAGTGAAATCCTGTCTTTCAAGATAACAGAAATAGAACTGAAGACATCTTTCTAAATATTAAAGATATTAAAAGTCAAAGTTATATTCTCACATATTTAGAACTGAAACTAATTGGAAAGATTAGAATAAAGACAATTCCTAATGTTCTACTCATAGTTTAGTGTCTAATCTAATTACCCCTAGTGGGGCATTATCCAACAACTTATGGGAGCAGATACAGACACTCATAGGAGAGCTCTAGTCAGATTCAGGAGAACCCTACTGAAGAGGAATAGAAAAGATTATAAGGGCCAAAAGAATAGAGGACACTATAAGAACATGACCCTCAGAATCAACTAAGCAGGGATCATAGAGTATCACAGAGCCAGAAACAAGAAACATAGACCCTCTGTGAATCTAAGTCAGATCTTCTGCCTATATGGTATAGTTATTAGCTTGGCATTCTTGTGGAACTCTTCAAAGAAGGAACAGAGACTGTCCCACCTAGGGATCCATCCCATATACAGTTACAAAATCCAGACACTATTGTGGATGCCAACAAGTGCTTGGTGACAGGAGCCTGATAAAGCTGCCACCTGTGAGGCTCTGCTAGTGCATGACAAATACAGAGGGGACACTCAGCACAGGGTCCCCAATGCAGGAGCTAGAAACAGGACCCAAGGAGCAGAGCTGAAGGGATTTGCAGAGCCATAGGAGGAACAACAATATGAACCACCCAGTACCCCTCCCCAGAGCTCCCAGGGTCTAAACCACCAACCAAAGAGTACACATGGAGGGACCCATGACTCCAGATGCATATGCAATACAGGATGGCCTTGTTGGAAATTGAAGGGAGGAGAGGCCCTTAGTCATGAGAGGGCTAGATGCCCCAGTATAGGGGAATGCCAGGACAGGGAAGCAGAAGTGGATGGATTGGTGAGCAGGGGGGAGGGGGAATTTGTTAGGGGATTTTTGAGGAGGGGGGATCCATGAAAGGAGACAACATTTGAAATGTAAATAAAGATTATATCTAATAAAAATAAAATAAAATAAAAATAAAAGAAGGAACAGAGGCTGTCTCTTGCTCTCTTTTTTTAGCATTTTTTATTGATATATTTTTTATTTACATTGCAAATGATTTCCCCTTTTCTGGGTCCCCACTCCCTGCAAGTCCCATAAACCCTCTTCCATCCCCCTATTCTTCCATCCACCCCTTCCCACTTCCCTGTTCTGTAATTCCCCTATACTCTTGCACTGAGTCTTTCCAGAACCAGGGGCCACTCCTCCATTCTTTTTGGACATCATTTAATTTGTGGATTATGTCCTGGGTTTTCAAAGTTTCTAGGCTAATATCCACTTATCAGTGAGTGCATACCATGATTGATCTTTAGGAACTGAAAGCATTCAGTGGAAAAAAGATAGTCTTTTCAACAAATGGTGCTGGTTCAATTGGAGGTCAGCATGCAGAAGAATGCGCATCAATCCATTCTTATCTCCTTGTACCAAGCTCAACTCCAAATGGATCAAGAACCTCCACATAAAACCTGACACACTGAAACTAATCGAAAAGAAACTGGAGAAGACCCTGGAGGACATGGGCACAGGGGAAAGGTTCCTGAATAGAACACCAATAGCTTATGCTCTAAGATCAAGAATTGACAAATGGGACCTCATAAAACTACAAAGATTCTGTAAGGCAAAGGACACCGTCAAAAGAACAAAACTTCAACCAAAAGACTGGGAAAGGATCTTCACCAACCCTAAATTCGACAGAGGGCTAATATCTAATATATACAAAGAACTCAAGAAAGTAGAACCCAGAGAACCAAATAACCCCATTAAAAAGTGGGGTACGGAGCTAAACAAAGAATTTTCACATGAAGAACTTCGGAGAGCTGAGAAACACCTTAGGAAATGTTCAACATCATTAATCATTAGGGAAATGCAAATCAAAACAACCCTGAGATTTCACCTCACACCAGTCAGAATGGCTAAGGTCAAAAACTCAGGAGACAGCAGGTGCTGGCAAGGATGTGGAGAAAGAGGAACACTCCTCCACTGCTGGTAGGATTGCAAGATGGTGCAACCAGTTTGTAAATCAGTCTGGCTGTTCTTCAGAAAACTGGGCATGTCACTTCCTGAGGACCCTGTTATACCACTACTGGGCATATATCCAGAGGATTCTTCAGCATGCAATAAGGACACATGCTCCACTATGTTCATAGCAGCCCTATTTGTAGTAGCCAGAAGCTGGAAAGAACCTAGGTGTCCTTCAACAGAGGAATGGATACAAAAAAAAAATGTGGTATATTTACACAATGGAGTACTATTCAGCCATTAGAAACAATGAATTCATGAAATTCTTAGACAAATGGATCAAGCTGGAGAACATCATACTAAGTGAGGTAACCCAGTCTCAAAAGATCAATCATGGTCTCTTGCTCTTTTACCTGTGCTTGTGACCCTTTTCCTCCTACACTGATGCCTTATCCAGCCTACATACGAGGGTTTGCACCTAGTCTTATTGCAACTTGTTAGCACATGTTTGGTGAATATTTCTGGAAGTTCTGCTCTCCTATTTCAAGGGAACTAGACAATAAAGGCACATTTTCAATTCAAATCATTTAATTATGTTATGATTTATAATAAAGTGTGTTGCGAGCCAAGGAAGCCTTGTAAAAATATGTTTAGGGTAGATAATGACTCAGTGAAAGTCAATTGTTGACAAGAGCACACCATATCAATGACCAATGTCTCTGACCTACGGATAATTGTCAAAGCCTGGGAATTGGCAAAGCCTTCATCCTGTCTGAGTGTGAATGCAGACAGTGTTTACAAATGATTATTAGCCAGTGTTTATAGAAAGCAGCAACCAAAGCTTCCTACTCCCAGATATTTAACCTACTGAGAATGTTCCTGTATAGAGTTCTCCAAAGAGAAGCTCTTTCCTTTGGTGCTACACATTATATATGCATTGAGATTTGAGATCATGCAGTAGTGGGCAGGAATTCATCAGAGCATGCATAGTCCATCTGACTCCATCCTCTCTGTATGTGTGTCAGTCCCTTGTCTTTCCCTCTCTGCCTCCCAGTCAGCTTTCCAGGGCCAAAACATACTTGATTTATAAGATTGTTAAACTCTGAGATTTTTCTTTTTTCTTTTTCTTTCTTTTTTCTTTCTTTTTTCTTTCTTTCTTTCTTTCTTTCTTTCTTTCTTTCTTTCTTTTGTTCTTTTTTCAATTTCTATTTCTTTCTGTTTCTTTCTTTTTCTTTTTTTCTTTTGCTTTCTTTCTTCCTTCTTTCTTTATTTCCATCCCAAACATTGCTCCCCTCCCAGAGTCCCAGCCCTAACCCTTCTACTCTAAGAGGGTGGAGACCCCCTGGGTACCTTCTACCCTGGAACAACAAGCATCTGCCAAATTGGGTGCATCCTCTCCCACTAAGAACAGACAAGGCAACCATGGAGACTGAGCTTGGGGACTGATTCATATGTGTCTGGAACCTCATTCCAGACCATGTATGTTCTTTGGTAGGTCGCTCAGTCTCTGAGAGCTCCCAGGAGTCTAGTTTAGTTGACTCTGTTGGTCTTCCTGTGGAGTTCCCATCCTTTTCAGGGCCTTCAATTCTTCCCCCAACTCTTCCAAAGGAGTACTTGACTTCTGCCCAATATTTGGCTGTGGGTCACTGCACCTCTTTCAGTCAGCTCTTGAGTAGAACCTATTAGAGGACAGTTATGCTAGGCTCCTGTCTACGAGCATAACAGAGTATCATTAATAATGTCATAGATTGATGCTTGCCCTTGGGATAGGTTCCAAGTTGGGTCAGTTACTGGTTGGCCATTCCTTCACTCTGCTCCATATTTGTCCTTGCATTTCTTTAAGACAGGACAAATTCGGGGTAGGAAGTTTTGGTAATGGATCAGTGTCCTTATCCCTTCACTGGGGTTCCTGCTTGGCTACAGGAGGTGGTCTCTTCAGATACCATGTTCCCATGGTTAGTCATATACACCAAGGTCACCTGCATTGACTTTGGGAAACATCCCCATCCCAGGCCCCTGGGACTTCCTAGAGATTCCACCCCCCAACCTCTGGCAGTTGCAGATTTGTATTCGTTCTACTGGCCCTTTGGGCTCTCTCATGTCTCTCCCCACACCTGATCCTGCCACCTCTTTTCTCTCTCTCTTCTGTCTTCCACCCAATTCTTTCCCTTCCTCTGCCTCCTATCACTATTTTGCATTCCCTTCTAAATGTGATTGAAGCATTCTCTCTTGGCCTTCCTTCTTCTTTAATTTCTTTGGGTCTTAGGTGTATCATGAATATTCTGTACTTTACCCACTTATTGGTGAGTACATACTATGCATGTCTTTTTGGGCCTAGGTTACCTCACTCAGGTTGATATTTTCTAGTTCCATCCATTTGCCTGCAAAATTTGTGATGTCCTTACTTTAAATACCTGAATAGTATTTCAGTGGGTAAATGAACCAGATTTTCTGTATCCATTCTTTAGTTGATGGACACCTTGGTTGTGTCCAGTTTCTGGCTATTATGAATAAAGCTGCTATAAATGTAGTGGAACACATGTGTCCTTGTGGTCTGGTGGAGCATCTTTTGTGTATATGTCCAGGAGATGAACTTAACAGTAGAGATCTTGTAACAATGAGACCGATTAATACAGGCAGAGATCTTAATAAAACCCTTCACACATAACCCAAAAACTCCTAAATGGAAGGACATCACTACCACATTCTTCTTTCACTCACTATATTCTAAGGGTTCAGGAGTCCTCCTTATGCCATCTGTGCTATTCTACCAGTTCTTGGTTAATAGATATCAGACCTTCAAATCATTTTGACCAATCTTCTTCTCTTGCTTTGACCTGTCTACCCTACTCTTATGAGCACCTCGATTAGTATCATACCTAAAATTGTAAAACTCTAAATTAGCATATGCACAGCTACGAATATTAGTTGAATTTCCTTTTGAAATCATTTTGAAGATGTAAACTGCTTGTCAAGAACATCAGATAATTACTCCTACTAAATTAGGGTTACTTGTAAGTTAACATGGAAGATACCTTATTATTTGGTCCAAACTCTTAGCTTTCTTATATAATTCTCTATAGCACAGGTATTTCAGCTTATCTAATAGACTACTGAAACTAATGGATGAATGGAAAGTATAGTACGATGACTGGAAAATAGTCTCTACAATAAAATGTATCTTTGCTTTTGATGCTACCAAAATAGTAAACTAAGCATATGCATATGTTTGTATATATAATAACAATGTTTTAAAATAAGGCCATGTTTTTATCAACTGTGAAAAAAATTAAACCTTATTCTTTAACTTAATAGTTAGCTTTGCTCTGTATATCAATTTTTTGAAGAAAACGTTCAGTAAGCTATGAAGCTATTTCCCCCATTACAGGGTGAAACAAGCAAGAAACTTGGTTCAGTTCTTGTGAAAGATTTAATGAGGAAAAAAAACAGAGAATGGAAAGCCTTAATCAGACCTTCAAACAAAAAAGTTCTTTGAACATAATGAAGTAAGTAATTTCCTTCCCTCTTTGAGCAACACCATCTCAATCTTCAAAAATTTCCGATTTAGTCCTTGACCTTTTCAATGAGGTCATCACCAAAGGAAATGTCCTATTTCAAGAGAAGCTGTAGACATTAGAAATTCTAAAGGGTTTGAGTATAGATCACATTGGTCTGAAGAATAAGAGTAAATAATGGTTGTTTGCTAAAGAAACCACTTTCCACAGACTTCCAACATTTTATATATATTATGTAAGTGTCTAGCCATTCCCTGAGGAAATGTCCTTCAGTCAAGCTTCATAGTCAATGACTTTGGAATTGATTATTTCCAGAAATAACACTTGATTAACTGATATTGTCATGCTGAGAAGGCTTTCTCTGTCTTAGAAATTTATGCAGGTAAAAGAAAAATTACCAAATTAAAATCAGACATTTATATAAAATCTAAGTATGTCTGTGAAATAATTATTCAGGTTCATTTGAAAAAGTGAGCATATCTAAGTAGCTTTTTCATGTTATCATTTCCAGCATTGCTTTACCATTTTAATAACTGAAGTTAATGTATCTAAAGATGAAGATGAGAATTAATTTAAAATATTTGCCTAATGAAGTAACTCAAATCAGATAAATATCTAAAAGTGATAAGGCATAATCTATTCCAATCATGAAAATAATGGTTATAAATGTTTTAAAACAAAGAGAACTTAAGTCGAGGAAATTATATTTTTGAATTCCATCAGCTCCTCTAAACTCAACTATTAAATAGCAACTGCTATAAACCTTAGAGTTAAATTGTTGGCTAATATTTTTAAGAGATGAATAATATTTCTGGATCTGTCTATCTGGTCTTTAAGAAACAGACTTTGAGCTCAAGAATATAAATTTGATATTTGTATTTAATATGGAAATTTGCTGAGAAGAATCTAGTGTGGGATTATAGAAAGGAGCATGAGATCGAGAATGACAATGGTTACTTTTAAGTACCATCCTAGGTTGTACCCCTTGTTGAGCTCTGGGGAACTGAAAATTCTGCACTGTGCCTGTGAGATGTTACACTCCCCTGCTCATTCTTAACCCATAGGTCTTGTCTCCCCATAGACAGTTTATCTCAGCTCTAATGTTTATATATCCTTTCAAAGTTTTAGCCACAAACATGCTCTAAGGAACAGATTTTTTTTTTCAGGAAAAAGATCCTGGATTTTTTTTTTAACAATGATATGCATTCTACAAGAACAAACTGAATTGTAAGTGCAACACACACACACACACACACACACACACACACACACACACACAAAATCTAATCCTATGGAAAACACTCTTAGCTATTTGCCTCAGACATAATACCGTACTGCCTTGATCATCACCACTTCTGGCTATTCTATCTCTAACAAAGCTCTACAGTGTCAAAGTTATTTTCAGTATGTTCTTAATTTCCAAGCCCCACAAACCCAGTGGCATAATTATGGATTTAGCCAAACAAATAAACACCATTTTCATTGATAAGGGTTGGTTTCGACCTTGGCAAGGAATGTAATCTTTTTCAATTATGTTTCAGTTAAAAGAAAATAAAATGCTCAGATGTTCCACCCTAATGAAAGAAAGTTACACAAAGGAAACTTTCTTTGTCGCTGAATACCCTTTTGTCTGCAAGCAATGACAGGAAACACGAAGGCAGTCTTGCCTTTTCCAATAGCAAAGAAATATACAGGCTGAGGACCATGGAAAGAAAGAAAATTTTAAAGTTCATATGGCATTATTGAGTCTTGGTTTTTAGGCAAAAAGATGAGAAAATTAAGTGTTAAGTATGAGGCAAGATTTCTGCAAACACATTGTAAGTAGTATATTAACTATTAACTCGGTAACCTTTGCAGAAAGGCTACCAAAATTGTGTTTGTGAATACATTCATGTATTAGTTCATTTAGTATTTAGTATTTAGTAGTTCATCCAGTGGGTAAAGTGCACCTCATAACAACTGAAGAATACTGTCCTTGTTTAGTACAATAAATGCTCTTAAATCAGATGAGTAAGATTGAGACTGCCACATGTGTTCAGCACTGATGTCAGAAAAGTCATTATACAAAAACAACTTTCGTCCTTTGTATTAAAGATGTAAAAAACTATTTATCAAAGTGATGAAGTGGTATGTCCTAATGATTTGATGTAGGTAATCCTGGTTTTTCCCAAAGAATCAAATAAATATATAATTAATTGGAATAATAAGCTAACTTAAGATTCCTAAGCTACCAATATTTTTTTCATTAGCTTTTCCTAGGATAATATAAATTGGATACCATCTAGTAGATTTATTAAGTCCTATCAAATGCATGCATCAAATGTGCATGAAATAAAATTACGGAATTAAGTGATATTGGAAAGTGGATGCAATTTACACTTTGCTAAGTACTATTGATCAGTTTTTCTGGGTGATCATTGCATTGAAACTTTTAATATTGGTAGGTACTTTCTTGAGGGAGGTTTAGTGAGAGTCAATTTGAAATAGCTCATGTGGGTGAATGAGAGACTTTGAATGGTGATCACTAGGTCGCAATGAATAAACTACCCAGTATGATGTGTGCGCTGTCTCCTTCCTCACTTACTTTTCTACTCTCAGTGACAATGGAGATACAGTATGTCATATGTTTGAAATGTAAGACTTGCAAGAAAACTTCTATGTAGATATCTCCTCCTATGCCTCTGATGTGCTGTTCCATACTGTAAACAGAAAGAACTCATAGCAGACATTCCTAAAATACAGAGAAGAACAGGATGAAAAAGCTAACCCAGGGACATTTAAGACCTTTTGTATTCTGATTTCCTCTAGAAGTAAGTGAATTCTTCTGAAATTTATTATCAGTGTCTATGAGTTTTTACCTACTTAGCTGAGTTTAAAAGCTGAGAACAAATGAGCTAAGTACAAACGAGACTTCCTATGGTAGGGACAATTCTCAAGTGTATAGGAGCTACTTGCTACTTCTTCAGACTTTCTACTTTGTTTGCCGCCAGGGCCCAGAAAATGCATTAGATAAGGAACCAATCTCCTAAACAGGGTTATCCTTTTGAAGGTAAAATCCTATGGGTCTCACCTTCACATAGGAACTAGATTGTCAACTTACAATGAGTTGCCTTGTATCAGACAGCTAATCTCAAAGAAAAAAATCTAAACAGTGTCCATGCATGGATATTTGCCGAAGATATTCAAGGACCTCCAAGGAAGTGTCCAAGAGTTTTCCTAAGTTAGTAAAGGGTAGTTTTAAAGGCTGAGTGTAACTTAAACAATCACCTGAGGGTGCAGAGTAGCAATAAGAGTTGGTGTCAGGCACAAGGGAAATACGAACAGAAAAAGCAGAAAAACAGTAAGCCACAACATAGACTAGTTGTTGGTGCCAAACACTAAATCTGTCTTACAGAAAGCAAAGTAATAACAGTACAAACAGATTGCTTTAGAATTAAACAAAAGAGAGTCTTTTCTAGAGTGACAGTATTAGGTTAGGATTTGGGGTTGGTAGATGAGGAATAGGAAATGCACCATATTCCTATAAAATGAATGTATATTGAATGAAAGTTTAATTTTAAAATAAGGTAAGATTTTAGATATTCATAGCAGAACACTAAGTGTACCACTGTCCAACCAATAGAAACAAGCTACTATTTGGGAGATTTTTGGGTGCTCATTCAAAAACTGTGAGTATACGTTTATCTATACCAATAATCCTGAACATGTTACTATCTGATGGATTAGCAAATCCATGATTTAATGTAATGAAATCATCAACTCTCCATGATTAAGAAGTGAATAAATAAATAAATAAATAAATAATAAGGCATGATGTCAAAATAATTCACCAGGATTGCATAATGGGAAACTCACAGAATGGCCCAGATATGTTTCTTCCAGAATGTTATACTATACTGAGAAAAATCAATTATCAAACAAGAGTTGTAAACAATTTGAATGTTGATACACACATATATGCAGAGTGATCCATGGGGGAGAGGAAAATTCTGAGGAGTAAAATTCTAGACCAAGCTAAAATGGGATCCTTATTTTGTTTAAAGTTAAGTGGATCTTGGAACTAACACTTTGAAAAACTAATGAAGAACTACGATTATTAAGTGATAAATAAATTATCATATATGTGAAAAGATACAGAAAGAAAAAAATCTCCAAATTGTTAAGCTTTAATGTGTTTTTAAACATACAGAGCAACTCATTTATTTTGATGTAATCGGCGGAGAAAGTCATGCCGTCAACCGTCAGTGAGGCTATTAACAAGAGTCATGTGCTGTGTAAAGCTGTTGGACAGAGTTGAAAGGATCAGAATGTTCGAGGATATTAAAAAAAAATGGCAAAGGCCCAGTTGCTTTTGTGAGGGATTTTAAATTAAGGCAGCAAAGCCTTTCAAGCATCCTACAATGGGTAGAGCGAACTCAAAGCTAATTAACTTGAATTTTTGTTTAGTGGTACAGCTTTGCAAGAATCTTTCCTGGAGTTCATGAAGAGAGGATTACTCTGCATCAAGATAGATTTGGAGAAGGGGGAACATGGAAGCTAAGGCAATCAACCAAAACGGGTGGCTTGTCTAGGCATGTCTGAGTCCAGGGCCTACTTCTAGACCAGAGTTTTATCTAAGTATAAAATTCAGCCTTCTATACACATAGCTGCCTTGAAGACATTCATAGGAATGCATGCACATGCATGTTTGTCATGAGAAGATGGAATAATATTTTTTGCCCAGGATAAAGTGTAAAATTATTTACAACAATTAATCTAGAACTTTCATTCACTGCTTAGACCCAGGACTTGGACTGTATTTCGGTGTTGAGGGCCTGGTCTGTACTCTCATTGTTGAAAAAAGGGACAACAAAGAGAAATGCAAGAAGTACTTGCTATGCAGTATTAATTGTAACATATTTTAACAACCTTGACTTAAATCATATGCTAGTATGAATTAACAATGAAAATTCTCAGCAATCTCCCATTGCTTTTGTTTGCCCACCACAATTAGACGGTAACATCCTGTTGTTGAATGACACAACACACTCTAGTCACAGGACATACAAAAAGCAATCTTGATGTGATCCATCATTTCTCTTTCCTGGGTAGCTTTCATTATATAAGAAGCTCTTTTGTATAGGAAGAAAAGACAGCAGCAGTGTTAGCCATTAACTGGATCACACACTATAATAAAACTGGAGTAAGCAAGTACGTTCTAATTGGATTTGATGACTGACCCACTGGAAGGAATTCATATCTAATACTATAAATAAAGTCAAAACTTGTAGATAGAAAGGTTGTTAGTCATACAAGGGAATCTACTGTTGTGATGTCAAAGTGCCTTCTAACTATTTATGTTTATGTCTATAGAATAGTTCTATAGCCAGAGAAGCTTTCTTTCATAGAAGGTAGTGATTAATGCTCAAAATTGGTCACAGTGCTGAGAATAAGTGCCTATGAATACTCAGCTACAGATGTAAAATCTGTATCTATCTCTTTCTAGTACAAGGTATAAGGAACATTGCAGAAAAGGGGAAGGAAGGCTGGATGTAGAAACTGACTGTTGGAGAGGAATGAAGTAAAGTGCTTTACTCTAGGCATGGCATAGTGTCTTCACACATGATCTCACAGCAGTGGGTACAGGATTATAACCTGTTCAATGGTATGGTAATGAAAGTAGTTAGTCATATATTGTGGAATGGGAAGGTTATCCTCTTGCAAAGTAAGTCCACTGAGCATTTGCATAATGTGACAATGCCATAAGCCAAAGAAGTTACTCAGTTATTTAGCCTGCTGCAAGAAAGCTAAGTACTTATAAAAAATGTGCTTTAATTAGATTGTCACATTAATCATGGGCTATAAGTAAATTTAGGCAGATATTAATTCTTAGCCCTAACAGGGGTACCTAAAGAAATGTTCAGCATCCTTAGTCATCAGTGAAATCAAAACAACCCTGATATTTCACCTCACACCAATCAGAATGGCTAAGATAAAAACTTAGGTGACAGCATATGCTGGCCAGGATGTGAAAGAGGAATACTTCTCCATTGCTGGTGGGATTGCAAACTGGAACAACTAATCTGGAAATCAATCTGATATTTGATTTCCAGAAAATTGAGAATACTTCTACATGAAGACCCAGCTCTACCACTCCTGGGCATATACACAAAAGATGTTTCAACATATGACAAGGACTCATGCTCCACTATGTTCATAGAGGCCATATTTATAACAGCCAGAAGCTAGAAACAACGCAGATGTCTCACAACAGAAGAATGGATGCAGAAAATGTGGTACATTTACACAATGGAGTATTACTCAGCTATTAAAAATGACATCTTCAAGAACTTTGGAGGAAAATGGATGGAACTAGAAAACATCATCCTGAGTGAGGCAATCTAGATCCAAAAGGACATACATGATATGTACTCACTGGTAAGTAGATATTGGCCAAAAGCTCAGGATACCCACGATACAATTCAGAGACAAAATGAAGCTTAAGAAGAAGGAAGACCCATGTGTGGATGCTTCAAATCCTCATCGAAGGGAGAACAAATTAATCACAGGAGGCAGAGGGAGGGAGGGACCAGTATGGGAGAGGGAAGAGGAAAGAAATTGGGAGTACAGGACCAGGTATGGGAAGAAAGAGAAGAGAAATTCAGAGGGCCAGGAGAAGGAATAGAAATAAGTAGTACTGGGGGTTGGGTAACATGGGGAACCACTAGAAAGTCCCAGACACCAGGGATGCTAGAGGCTCCCAGGATCCAATGGGGTTGACTTGGCTGAAATGCCCAACAGCAGGAGATAGAACCTGAAGAAACCACCTTCAGTAGAGAGGCAAGGTCCCCAGTGGAGGGATGGGGCCATCTATCAATCTCAAATTTTTAAATCCAGAATTCTCCTTGTCTAAAGGAAATATAGGAACAAAAAAAATGGAGGAGAGACTGAAGGAAAGGTCATCCAGAGAATGTCCCATCATGAGATTCCATCTGCACACAGCAAACCTAGACACTATTGCTGATGCCAAGAAGTGCTTGCAGACAGGAACCTGGTATGGTTGTCCTCTGAGAGGCTCTGCCAGCACCTAAGATAGCTACAGATACTCAGAACCAACCATTGGACTGAGCCTGGGGACACCAATGGAAAAGTTAGAGTAAGGGCTGAAGGAGCTAAGGAGGTTTCCAACCCTATAGGAAGAAGAACGAAAGTATCCTCAAACTATACCCCTCAGCTCCCAGAGGCTAAACCACTAACCAAAGAATACTTGGAACTACCACCAACCCATACTTGGGCCAGTTCATGTTTCCCACTACATATGTAGCAGAGGATTGCCATATATGGCATCAGTGGGAAGGGGAGGTGCTTGGTCCTGTGGAGGCGTGATGCCACAGAAAAGGGGCATGCTAGAGTGGAAAGACAGGAGTGAGTAGGTGGTTGCTGGGGGAGCATCCTCTTATAGGCAAAGGGGAGGGGGGTGCGGTGAGGGGTTCCTGGAGGGGAGACCAGGAGGGTAATAACATTTAAAATGTAAACAAATACGATTAATTAATTTTAAAAATCATAAAATGCAAACATATGTCTTTGCCATGTAGTGAGAGTTCTATTGTAGCTTATGCGAGTACATAGTGTTTTAACATTTTTCCAAACTATCACTTTCAAGCTTTTAAAATTACTAGGAACCATACCAGCTTTAAGTCAATTTGGCTATGGCTAGTTGTGTTTGTTTGTTTGTTTGTTTGTCTCTCATTTACTTTTGCTTGAGTATAATCTTACAAAAGTGAGAAAAAAAGATAATGTCAAATAGAACAAACACAACCTGAGCCAGGAAAATATGCCCAGAGACTTGATGAATGTGCTGTTTCCATAACAGCATGGAGAAGTCTTGGCTACATGGCAGATTCTTAATTTTAAGCTATTTTTCCTGCACGTGTTTTACCATCATTACAATATAAGTAGTATAAATAAATGTGCTAAAAGTGTTACTCACTCAAACTTAGTACAATTGTTCAACATACTATGAAGAGCTATCTGAATCACTGTCAATGGCAAGTTGCACGTGATAGTGTATTTAAAATTAAATTTTCTTAGCTTGAATTTCTTCGAAAGAAATCCAACAAAGTGAAAAATACTTTTTAAATCAAATGACGCCCAGGTCTCCTATTGGGTGCATTATTTGTATTATACTAGATACCAATACAAAGGTTTGTAAAGAAAAAGGTGACATAATTCTTATCTACCTTTCCAAAGGGTTTCCCACTTGAGACCCAAAACTTTATTTATAAGGCACAAATGTGTTAAAGTTAGAGATATATAAAGTTAGAGACAAAACCTCCTGAATCTGCTACAGCTGGGGACAATTAGAAAGTTAAAAAAAAAATGTTTTGCCAGAAATAAGAGGAAGTTATGTAGACATATTTTTCTCCAGCCAGGCTTTGGAAGATCCCATGGAGTGAGAAAATATTTCAGGTCCCGCCCATTTCTCTTCAGTTACATAGACTCTAATAGGAGACACGTCAGTGAAGTAAACATCTTGAAACAAGGAAATGCTCAGATTTCCACAGTGATTTTTCTTAAGGAAACAGTGTCAACGCTTATGTTTAAGAAACTAATCATTTTGAAGGTTCTGGACCTATTTTCAAGTCAATATTTAAGCTTAGACATGTCACATGAGGTCCCAGTCTGTCATACTGAATACATCATACATACATATACATACATCAGTATATCTATCCATCTTCTGTACCATCATGCATCACCCAAGATTACTGCTCCCAGCCTAGACTCATTTTACTTACAAGAAAATATTCATCTAGATTATGATATTAATGAAATTATAATGCTTCAATGGAAGTGAAGGGCTTATCAAGGCTTCTCTCAGGGGAAAAAAAAGTGATGTGAGAACTTGTGAATAGAATTCTAATGGTTTGTATTTGTAAAGCTGAGACCTTAACCTGTCTCTTGGATACAACAAAGGCTGTATTGTGTTTCTTTCCTTCTTTTTTTTCCATGTGTTATTTGTGAAGGTTGTATGTGTGTACACACATGCTGTGCACACATTCACATACCTATGTTTGAGCACATTTGTGTGACCATGCCAAGACCTGTGCAATCCAGAGGTCACACAGATCTCTTCCCCTACCACTATTTAACTTGCTGTTTGAGTTAGGATTTCTCACTATAGTCTGTCATCACATAATGGAGGCTGGCTAGAGAACAAGCTCCTACCATCTTCCTGATCAAGCATGCTGGAATGATGGGTGTCTGCTATGGATGCTATGTTTTACCATCCTATGGATGCTGGGGACTTCATCTTAGCTTCTTATGCTTATTCAGCAAGAACAGATCATTACTCCCAGAGCCATCTCCTACCACCCTGCAGAGGCTTTGTTTGGTTTTGCTTTGTTTTCATTTCATTTGCTTTTGTTTGTTTTGATGATTAAAATGTTCTTTGGGTTGGGAACAGCACAAGATCACGTAACTGAACATCATATCAGTGAACTCAAACTATATGCCCTTTACATGACTGCCTAAACATTGTATGACTGATGAGAAAATTTATCACAGCGAGGAAAAGTACCTCATTGTAAGTGCTCACATTAAAGCCTGAAGAATTTGTGAATATTTTGGAAATTTAACGGAAATTAAACTAACTTTGTACATCAACTGGAAGGAGTAGATTGATTCATCTGCAGTCAATTCACGTTTATGCAGATCAGAATATGCTTGCCATCTGATGATAATTTAAACTATCAATATATAGTAACTTAAATAAACAAGATCAAATATACTGCTGATAAGTAGGTGAAGAGATTTTTTTCCTTCCAGAGGTTACCATAGGTTACATGTCTCTGACTATGATTAAGAAAAAGAAAGGATTTTGTGATGCTTCCAGTTTGAATTTTACCATTTATGGGTCTCTTTTGTCTTTTAAATGGTGTGATCTCTTGCTTCAGTACACATTTTTGTGTACATGCTTCCTACTTGTGTATTGACATTAAGCCTAGGTCTGATATGTGTGGCATGATAAGAAGAATGAACAATAAATTTTGAGTTGGTGGTACATGCATCTATGGATATATATTCATACATATATCTATGTATGTGTATATATATATACACATACATAGATATAGATATATATAGATATATATAGATATATAGATATATAGATATAGATATAGGATATAGGGTATAGGATATAGGAGATATAGATATAGATATAGATATAGATATAGATATAGATATAGATACAGATATAGATATATACTATTTAATGCTGTCCCTTTAATGGGCAGTGGTGGTGCACGCCTTTAATCCCAGCACTTAGAAGGCACAGGCAGGCTGATTTCTGAGTTGAAGGGAAGCCTGGTCTACAGAGTGAGTTCCAGGACAGCCAGGGCTATACAGAGAAACCCTGTCTCGAAAATACCAAGCCAGTAAACAAACCCCACCACAACAACAATGCTGTTCCTTTAATTTTTTACTATATTTGAAAAGAGAACCATTATACATTTTAATTAAAGTGCAATGAAATCACTTTTCTCCTTCCTTTCTTCCTTCCAGTCCCTCCTAAAGTCCTCCTATTCAAATTTCTCCATGCTTCCTGATATTCAAATTGATAGCCCATATTATATAGAAATGTTTTATTTAAACCTAAACAAAATTGCTTTTAGAAGTCAAACATTCTTATTCCTAAAAATTAGCTATATTATGTTTAAATTTACTAAAAATATTAAGGAAGGAAAGACATTACCTTACGCCAGGAAAACTATAAACATTTTCAAAATCATGAAAAGATAATTTTTAGAACAATTGCATTTATCTCAAAAATTCATTTTAAAAATATCTTTGTTGCATATATTCTTAACCAAGAGGGTGAAGTCTAATCTGCTTTTACTTCCATAAACATACATTGTTATTTAAGAATATTCATTCCATATGTATCTGTTATAGTCTATATTAAAATCCTTGATTAAGACATAGTATCTCTCTAGTTTCCAAACAAGGCAACAATTGATAATAGACATTCTTCTAGTTAATATTTTTCATGCAACATTGCAGCCTACTGTTGGCATTTTTTCTGTCCAGAATAGAAAGTGCTCAGCTCAGACAGATGCATCCAAATCTTCCAGGTTGCACAACAATGCAATCTGTTGCCAGTTCCTTGGCCCAGAACTCCTGACAAGTCTGCTTCCATGGAACTTGGCTTCTGCTGTGGTCTGTAGAACCACATATCCATGAGTAACTGTATCCATCACTAAAGAGCAACTTAGACTAGTCACCCAGGGTTTTCCCTCATCATGACCATTCAAATTAGGAAGCTCATATCCTTTTGGAGAAACTTCATTATTAATGTTACACTAAAACAAACTTCATTGTCTTATATCTTTAAATTGCTATACTTAATCATTCATCTTGGATACCTGTTGATGTCAGTCAAATTCACTAGAAGAATTTTCACATTTATTTCAATAAGTGACCCCTTTCCTGAGTTATTTTTATTAAAACAGTAACAGTATCAATACAAAGGACTTACAAATAGATAACATCACACAGAGAAAGAGACAATGCCTAAAGTCCATACTATTTCTTGATCTTCTATAAGGTTACAATATCCAAACCCAATTGCATCTGACCAAAAAATTTAATTTAAATATTCTTGCATTACAGTCACAGGTATAACTGTCTCATAATTTTAGATAAAACTATAACCATTAGTTTATTTCAAAAAATAGTAATGATTAAGTCTAAACAGTTGATAATTCTGAAATTAAATGTATCTCTCATATAGTTTATTACATTATTCCTTTTTAAAATATTATCATTACATAAATATATTAAGCTGCATGGCAATGTTCACTAAAGAAGATGGAGGGTGAAAGTGTCAGTGGTGTTAATTGAGCTAGAAAAGCTTAATATTTGTTATATTTTAAAAAAGTTATTTCACAAGTCTTCGTACATATAAACAATACATCTTGACCCTATTGTATCACCCAACCCTTCCCTCCAATTTCATCTAGGCTCCTCCACATAGCTTGCTCCCAATTTCTTGTCTTTGTTTATATAATTCACTGTGGCTAATTAGTGATGCAGATTTGCATGGGTGGAGAATTATGTAACAGGTTGGTCCAATGGCCTGTTCCCAAGGGACAGTAACTCTCCCTTCCCCATTGCCAACAGCTCTTTAGTTAGATTACGGCCTCCTGCGATAATCTCCTAGCTGTACTGAAATAATTCTTTTCCATGGGTAGTCTTGAATTACAAATGCTCTAAATTCATGTGTTGAAATGTCTTGTCTAGCTCAGAAAACAACATCTTACCATAATCCTCCCCATCTTCTGGCTCCTGCATTTTTGTGCCTTTCTTATGAAATGTTTCCTTAGCCTTCAGGAAAGAGATTGGTATAGATGCTTAATCAACAAACAAGCTGACAGTCTTTTATTCTAAGAACTTTGAACACTTATGAGTTTCTGCACTGACCACTACCTACTGCGATAGGATGCTTCTTTGACATCCTATAGGATGTTTCTCTGACAAAGGTTCAGAGCAGTAAAAATGTGTAGATATAAATGTATTTAAAAGTCAGTTTGACAACATTCAGCAAAACAACATAAATCAGCTCTCCCCTTGGACATGTGCCTGTTTTAGCCTTCAGTTTTGACTTAGTTTACAGTTCCATTCACGAATTTTCTCCTATAGAACAGAACCCATATCTGACAAGAAGAGAAATTCAATATCTCACAAGCACAGGTGCACTTGGACCAGTGGGCACATCTTGCCTGATAGATTTGTCTTGTAGTATCCATAGTCCAGCACAGGAGAGACTATCAACTGATGCCTTTTCTCCTCCAGCAGCCTGCATTGCACCTCTTAGCACTATGAATTCTAGATGGCAGTAAGGAAAATTCCCAGTCAGATCAAATTCATTTTCTCTGTTCTACAACCACTGTTCCTCCATCTAGTCAACCTCCATTCAAACTCCTTCTTGTATAAAAATGTGTTTTTAATTACTATACAAACTAATGATATTTTGACATTCTTTTTCATACATTCCTATTGTTGGTTACCCTGACCCTTTCTTTACCTCCTTTTCCCTAAGGCCTAGTACCCATCTGTGGTGGTTTGAATAAGAATGACCCTCCACAGACTCATAATCTGAGTGTTAAGTCACCAGGGAATGGAACACATTGGAAGGATCAGAAAGATTATTACCTATGGCCATATTGGAGGACATGTGTCACTTGGAGGAGGTAAGTTTTGAATTTTAAAAAAGCCCATACTGACCTGGGAGGGGGGATGGGATAGGGAGTTTTCAGAGGGGAAACATGGAAAGGGGATAACATTTGAAATGTAAATAAATAAAAATCTAATAATAATAATAATAATAAAAGCCCATATCATGGCCAGAGTTGTTCTCTCTGCGTAGGGATTAGGATGTAGCTCTCAGCTACTGTTCTAAAACCTCCATGAATGCAGTCTTGCCCCATGTTTTGATAATAATGGGCTACACATCCAAAACTGTAGGTAAGACCAGAATTAAATGTATTCTTTGATGTTTCTTCACAGTAATAGAACAGTGACTAAAACAGCATCTCCATCCCCTCTTAACCTTAACCTAACTTTCAGTATATATATATTCATGGTATCAAACAATGATACTTACAAAGAATGGATACTACATAGGTTTTCCATGCAATCCATAATGTGAAAAATAGTTTAATTAAGTTCGATACACAGCCTGGTAGTAGAAAGTGACCAGAAATAAGGGCCCTAACCCTAGCTGGCATTCCAAAAGAATCAGAAAACTGCATGATACACATTGAAAATTCAGTTTAATGAAGAAAATGGAAAAGAAAAAGAAAAACATGGACAAGATTGCCCTTGCCTACAGTCATTCCCCACCATATAAAAGCAAATAAACAAAAGAATGAAAATAACAAGTGTACTCTTTTTTTATTCCTGATTCTTGGATTGCCCAAACTTACTATAGTGTTAGTATTATCTATTACCGGCTCAGAAGAGAAGGTTTGCATGATCTGTGAGACGATTAGAAGAATGAGGATGCATACTCACCACATGACCTCCATCTATGCTCATGTGTGTGTGTGTGTGTGTGTGTGTGTGTGTGTGTGTGTGTACTTATCTCCAGCCACGTAGAAACCTGTATGCTAGTTTTTGCAATCGTGACTGACACAAAGTATATATGAGCACAGCCACAAATTTCCTTCAATTTAGAGTAGAGGAAGGATGAGAAGACAATGTAAAGCAAATGTTTACAACTTTCTCATGACTTAATTTATGGATCTAATTCCTCCATGGACTTGGTTAGGTAGCAGAAAACATGATTTTCAAAACTATGAGTTAGAAAGGAGGCCATTGTTAATGTTTAGATTGTGATTATTTTTATTGAACTATAGCTGTGGTGTTTATCCTGGGAAGTTGCCAGGCTGTATTTGAGTTCGATTTCTAGATCACATCGAAGTCAGAGTCACTTTAAAAGTGGTTAATGTGCCACATAAGTAACTCACTCAGAGGAGGTTTTGCCTTCTTACTCCAAGTTCCTTTAGCCCATGCACTTCTTTATCACAGCAATAGAAACCTAGCCAAGCCAATAGGAGAAGAGGATTTTGAATCCATTTTCCTGAGTAATATAAAAGCATTGTGCTAACTTATGACTTTTCTATTTATAGATTCTAATGTTAAGAAATGGAATGCTAGCTCTCATATTACACTGTTCAGTTTTTTCCAGTCCAGAATAACAGGGAAATTGTAAGACAATTAAGGGTTCTTATGTAGCTATAATATGTAGCACTGGAATTTTAAAACAGTTTTAAAGGTGATTTGTGGTGAGCAATAGACTATAATCCAACTTCTAATTTCTACATGGGATGTAATATCCTCTATGGAAAATTCTTACATTCTTTCAATAAAGTAAAATCTGCTATCTTTGAAAATCTTTTAAAAATATAACCAAAGTTAGTTTTATGGAAAAATATTTATAATAATAATCAACAGTATTTCTATTTAGACTTTGTCATACTCTTTTTCTGAGCTTTATAAAGTAAGTGTGTGGATTAATGTAAACATTATGATTTGGTTGTTCTGGAAGGTGGAAAGGAGCAGTGACATAATAGGCTCTATGTAAAGAGGTGGTTATTATTTTGCAAGCTGAATATAGTTTTTTGAGTCAACAAATGAAACAAAAAATCTAAACCTTGGAGACAAGAAACAAACAACATATAAATGAATTCTTTGTGTTATGCGTTTATTGATCACACTATCCCATGTATCTAATCTTTCTAAAATGTTAAGGCTGTCTTATACTTAAATGTATTAAATGAATGGCATCTATTTGCAATCATAGGAACCAATGATACCACGAATGCAGTGCTGGGAAACATGAGTTTAAGTGAGAGCAGAGAGGAGCATCAGAGCAAGTCATTCTGTCTGTCTTTATATGAGACACGGGTGATCCTAAGTCAGAGATTGGTTTTCATTTGCAGCTTTAAAAATAAACTACAAAATATAACTAAATCGTGGAATTGTTCCAGGACTTTCTTATGCTGTAGTTAAGCATCATTCTTCTACTCAAGATGGGAATTATATTTCCCAGGTGGTTTGAATCCATATAACTAGTTTTAGCCTTCTAAGTAATTCCTTGATCTTTCTTTTTTATTTTAATCTTTTTTTATTGATTATCTTCTTCATTTACATTGCCAATGACAAAACCTTTCCAAATTTCCCCCCTCCCAAAAGACCCCTCCTCAAGGATCCCCTACCCCTCCTCCCACCCGCTGCCTCCGTGTATATGCCCCTCTACCGGACACACTCCCACCCACCTCCAACCATTTCCCTTTGTTGGGGCCTCTATTGAGCCTTTACCTGATCAAAGACCACTCATCCCCCTGATGCCCAACAAAGCATTCCTCTGCCACATTTTTGGCTGGAAACATATGTGGCCCTTGGTTGATGGTTCAGTCCCTGTGAGTCTTGAGGCATCTGGGTGGCTGCAATCATTGTTCTTCCCATGGGATATGATCTTAGCTTACATTAATACACCTCCTCTCTTTACTAGGACAGTAAAATAACTTCAGCCATTTAAAATATTGGTCTATCATGAGCCATCATAAACCATTGATCTATTGATAAATCTTTTTACATGTTAATCATGTCTTCTAGTCAAAGCCTTTCTGAGTCTTAGAACATATGCCTATGGATCTATGGTAGACTTTAATACATTCACATCCAGACTGCTAAAAAGAGCACCCAGGGACTAAACTACCAACCAAGGAGTAAACATGGAGAGACCCATGGCTCTAGCTGTATATGTACGAGAGAATGGTCTTGAAAAGCTTCAATGGGAGGAGAGGCCCGTGGTCCTGTGAAGACTTGATGTCCAGGGGTGGGGATGGGGCAGGAATGGGTGGGTGGATACGGAAACACACACATAGAAGCTGGGGCTGAGGGATGATTAGGGGATTTCTGGAGGGGGGCACTGGGAAAGGGAATAACATTTGAAATGTAAATAAAGAAAATACCCAGTAAAAAATATTAAAAAAAAAAAAAGAAGAATGTCAGAAACAGTCCAAACAAAACAAAACAAAACAAAACAAAACAAAAAAGCATCATTAGAAAATCTCACACAATCCTTGGAAGTTCTACACATTCTTAAACCAGAATACTATTTGATGGCACAATCAGTATAACGGGCACAAAAGTCTGTCTGCTAACATTCCAAATAGCAGTGTTAATACAGGTCTAAGCAAACATGGACTGAAACTCATCAAAAACACTTAAACTGAACAGTAAAAAGAAGTTTGCATGCCAGGGGATAAAAACATGCTCCTGACACCCTGTCAGTTAGATTGAATGTCTGCTGCTTCTTGCTCTGTTTGGTTGTATCTGTGGCGCTCCACTGACATCATTACTTAAGGGTAGTCCTGAGTGTAAGTGATAACGGACATTTCACACCACCGTCTCCCACAGGCCTGTCATTTGGCAAATAGCTAGGAATGTGAACTGACAGCTTGCTTTGCAAAACAGCAATAACCCAGTCGCTGCCTGTTAGTCTTAAATGTATCATCACCTGCTGCTGGAGATTCCCAGCAGTCCACAGCCAGTTCTTTTGTGATAACATTTATTCTTGAAGTGCTATGCAGCTTGCTGGCTTGTTGCTTAGATAGTGGAAAGACTGCTAAACCAGCATTCATATATTTCAGCAAAGAGACTTAACTGATTGGTAATGACAATTTAAGGGGAATATAATTCTCTTTTTAAAAAATTAGACATTTATTTTTGGGCATAAACCTCTTTATTATAGAAAATTATGGATTTCATACATTTGCTACATATATATCATGAATATTCACCATTAGTAAATTTAGTCCTATTCCAACTTTCTGTTGGCCCCCCTTTGCTTTCCAAAGAGTCACCCACATACTTCCATGTCTCTCAAACACACACACACACACACACACACACACACACATATATATAATTTATTGTAGTTCTTTTCATCTTTTATTGAAAACACATTTTCATACAATATATCCTAATTACAATTTCCCCTCACTTTACTGCTCTCAGTTCTATCTGCCTCTCCCTTATCCATGTCTATGCCATTGCTGCATGTCATTAGGACAAAAAAGAGGCATCTAAGGAATAAAGATAAAATATAATATTATAAGATAAAAGAAAGAATTTATTATTCATTTATAGCTGTGAATGCTTCAGCTACTATGTGTATGCATGTTGGCATTTCTAATACCCGCAGAGTCGAGATGTCCTGGGATTCCTTGGATTTAGACTTACAGATAAGTCAAAATCATTAAGTGCAGCCCCAGTTATGGTTATTACTAAAATATAGTCTTAAAACAAAACCTTTAATGGTCCAAAAGCAAAGCAAGATTTTTATATAATTTAAATAAAATTTGTTGCACTACACATATCCACATTTTTTTGTTTCTCTTGTCAAATACTATTGGGTCCTTAAGTTAATTGGACAAAATCAGTTGATATTTCCACATGAGTTCTCTTTCACCTTCTTACCATGTACAACGAATATCCCCTTCCTACCAAGCTTACTCAAAACAAGATGCTAGCTGGTAAGACTTTTTTATTGGATATCTTATTTATTTATTTGCATTTCAAATGTTATCCCCTTTCCTGGTTCTACCCCCCAACCCCAAAACGCCCTATCCCATTCTCCCATTCCCTGCTTCTATGAGGGTATTCCTCCACCCACAACACTCCCACCTCTCCATCCTGGCATTCCCCTACTCTGGGGCACTGAGCCTTCCAATGAGCCTTCCCAGTACCAAGGGCCTCTCCTCCCACTGATGCCCAACAAGACCGTCCTCTGCTACAAATGCAGCTGGAGCCATGGGTCCCTCCATGTGTACTCTTTGGTTAGTGGTTTAGTCGCTGGGAGCTCTGGGGGCAATCTGGTTGGTTGATATTGGGAACTTTTTAAGCTTTCTCTTGAAAATATTTTAATCTAGACTCACTCTTCATGAATAGTTTAAATATTATATTGTAGCTTTAATTCTGTTTCCTAATTATAACTGCTCTGGATCCATAAACATAGCGAGGATTTAAAGTTTGCATTTTTACCATAGGTACTTAATGTGTCTTATATGAAAATATCATATGCCCATTTGATTGTACTTCATTTCATCTGCACTTATTTTAATATTATTGGTAAACAGAAATAGTTTATTAAACATAAAAAACAAATACAAACAAATTAGAATAGGACCAAGCAAACAGAAGGAAAATAACTCAAGAAAAGGCACATGAAACATACAGAGATCCACTCATTCACTCCCTTAAGAATGTATCTAAATGTACACACACACACATACACATGCACACAAACATGCATGGACACACACATGCACACACACACACACACACACACACCCTACCATATATGTATATATATACCACATGTATACCACATATACATATATGGTAGGGTGTGTGTGTGTGTGTGTGTGTGTGTGTTTCCTAATTATAACTGCTCTGAATCCATAAACATAAACATAGTGAGGATTTACAGTTTGCATTTTTACCATAGGTACTTAATGTGCCTTATATGAAAATATCATATGCCTGTATATATATACACACACGGTACAGTAAAATAAATAATAAATATTTTTCTAAAGGTTAAAAAAAGCTCTAGCATGACATTATGATCAAAAGAGGCCTTTGTGTTCATTTTCTGTTGCATATCTAATGTTGGACATATTTCCATCATTAGAAAACAAACAGGCATCTAAGGGATGAAGAACATCTAGCGTAAATGCTCTCCTGCTCGCCTGAGCATGCTCTCTGGATGCTGCCTCAGACTCAGTGTGTTCCTACGTCTATCAGTCTATCATTCCAGTTCTGTTTAAATGGCTCTGCCTCTTTTGTGTCCTTTATTACCTCTGACTCTTGCATTCTTTCTGCCCCCTCTTTCTATGGATTCTCTGTGTGCCCTGAGGTGAGCAGTTTGAAAGAGATATCTTCTTCATGGATGAGTGTTCTAAGGTCTTCCACTCTGCGTATTTTCTTTTTTCTTTTTTTTAATATGAAAATATTATTTTTTTCTTTTATTCGATATATTTTTATTTACATTTCAAATGATTTCCCCTTTTCTAGACCCCCACTCCCCGAAAGTCCCATCAGCCCCCTTCCCTTCCCCTGTCCTCCCACCCAACCCTTCCCAGTTCCCTGTTCGGATTTTGCCCTATACTGCTTCACTGAGTCTTTCCAGAACAAGGAACCACTCCTCCATTCTTCTTGTACATCATTTGATGTGTGGTTTATGTTTTGGGTATTCCAATTTTTTAGGTTAATATCCACTTATTAGTGACTGCATACCATGATTCATCTTTTGAGTCTGTGTTACCTCACTTAGTATGATGTTCTCCAGCTTCATCCATTTGCCTAAGAATTTCATGAATTCATTGTTTCTAATGGCTGAATAGTACTCCATTGTGTAGATATACCACATTTTTTGCATCCACTCTTCTGTTGAGGGATACCTGTATTCTTTCCAGCTTCTGGCAATTATAAATAGGGCTGCTATAAACATAGTGGAACATGTATCCTTATTACATGCTGGGGAATCTTCTGGGTATATGTCTAGGAGTGGTATAGCAGGATCTTCTGGAAGTGAGGTGCCCAGTTTTCTGAGGAACCCCCAGACTGATTTCCAGAGTGGTTGTACCAATTTGCAACCCCATCAGCAGTGGAGGAGTGTTCCTCTTTCTCCACATCCTCGCCAACATCTGCTGTCTCCTGAATTTTTAATCTTAGCCATTTTGACTGGTATAAGGTGAAATCTCAGGGTTGTTTTGATTTGCATTTCCCTAATGACTAATGAAGTTGAGCATTTTTTAAGATGCTTCTCCGCCATTCGAAGTTCTTCAGGTGTAAATTCTTTGTTTAACTCCATACTCCATTTTTAATAGGGTTATTTGGTTTTCTGGAGTCTAACTTCTTGAGTTCTTTATATATATTGGATAGTAGCCCTCTAACTGATGTAGGGTTGGTGAAGATCTTTTCCCAATTTGTTGGTTGTCGATTTGCCCTTTTGATGGTGTTCTTTGCCTTACAGAAAATTTGTAATTTTATGAGGTCCCATTTGTCAATTCTTGATTTTAGAGCATAAGCTATTGGTGTTCTGTTCATGAACTTTCCCCCTGTACCGATATCCTCAAGGGTCTTCCCCAGTGTCTTTTCTATTAGCTTCAGAGTGTCTGGCTTTATGTGGAGGTCAGTTTATTGATACCAAACATCAAAGTTAAAATTTAATGCAATCATTTTCAAAGATTACAAACATGCAAGTATACACACACACACACACTCACACACACACACAAAACTCTCACTAATTGAATAAAGCATAGAATGCTGCAGTGACCAAGAGTGCATGTGTGTGTGGTGTGTATGTGTGTGTGTGTGTGTGTGTGAGAGAGAGAGAGAGAGAATACAGTGTTGCTATATGTGTGTGTGTGTGTGTGTGTGGCATTTCTCTAAGTATATTCATGTGTGTGTACATAGAAAATTAGAAAGTTTCTGTATGTATTTTATGGCATATGTTATGTCTGTGTATCTTCCTCTCTGTATGTTTGTGTCTGTGTGTATATATAGTGTTCCTGTACATATGTGTGTTGGGGTTCTGTGTGTATATGTATATATGTGCGCATGGAATATTTCTATATTTATCTCTGTGAGGCATAAATAGGAGACACTGCTCTCTTTTTCTTACACTCTGGAAATGGTGGTCAGACAGAATTTGAAAGCACTGTCTCATTATTTTAGGGCATATACCAGGCCTCTGTCTGGAAATAAGATTAATCCACTTGCTGGAAGGCACACTGTGACTTTCAAGAGAAGACTAGTTGAGGCTGGAGACATTGTTCAGTGGTTAAGAGCACTTGCTCTAGCAAAGGACTCAATTTCAGTTCCTAGCACCCACACAGTAGAAGACAAGGGTCTCCAACTTCAGCTCCAGAAAATATTACATCTTACCTCTCTAAGCCACAGGCATATAATCACACACACACATACACACACACACACACACACACACACACACACGCACGTGCACACACACACACACACACACACACGCACACATGCATACACACCACTAATAAAAATAAATCTGAAAAAATAAGAAAAGGGTATTTACACACAGCAAACCTAGTGTAGATTATTCTAGCATCTCTGTGTAAGGTATGTCTTTTTAAAAGTTCCTTGAATATTCTGTTGTAAATGCTTTGTGGTCCTTTACTTGACTTTTAGAGAAGTTGAAACTATACAGTTGTCTTGATTATTTATCATAATGGCCCCAGAAAGGTGCTTAATTAATAGACATCAAAAGTTTATTGTTTGAATTCTTTAACCAAAAGCCTAATGGTCCCTGAATGAAGACAGAGGTAATCTAGTCATACACGTTGACTTAGATAATATAGTTATAATTAGGAAACACACACACACACACACACACATATGTATACATATATGTGTGTGTGTGTGCGTGTGTGTGTGCATGCATGTTTGTGTGCATGTGTATGTGTGTGTGTGTGTGTACATTTAGATATATACATACATTCTTACGGGAGTGAATGAGTGGATCTCTGTATGTTTCATGTGCCTTTTCTTGAATTATTTTCCTTCTGTTTGCTTGGTCCTATTCTAATTTAGCAAACCTAGTGTAGATTATTCTAGCATCTCTGTGTAAGGTATGTAAATGAATAGCAGAAATTATATCTAAAGATCACTAGTCTACAGCTTAGATAATTAGAAAAATATTAAGTTATAGCAATTCATATATATATATATATATATATATATATATATTCACTCCAAAACATTTTCTACAACAATTGTTTTTGCTTGCCATAGTCTTCTTTAAACTTCTACATAATTAATACATGACACTATCAAATTTTTATTTTATAAATTACATAGTTTATCATTTTTACAATAATAGTTTATACATTGCGAAAAATAATGGACATTAGACTGAAACATTAAGCATATAGGTGTTTTTCTTCCCCTTCTGCTTATACCATCACTGAATACAGGAATAGTGAGAGAGGGAGAGAAAACAAATGAAGCTGGTATGAGAAGAGAAGGACAACATTGGTTTTGGTCAGGTCTGAAGTCATTCTACATTATTTAATGACAAGATATTGCTAAAGCAGTGGAGGTCATATTTAGTCCTTAAAATATTAATTATAACATTTATTGTTGCACTGTCATAGTGAAGTATGTCAGCTTGTCAAAATACAGTCATACATGAAAACAATCCCATAAATTGCTTCTGATTGAGAAGCACACATATTCTCCAAAAGTTTCCTGTGGACAGTTTCATGTGAAGGATACATACGGCCCAGAATCAAGTCCTATGTTAACCTTCCCACTCTTACTTTCCAGTTGTTGACAAACAAGAAATATTAAAACTTTTTTTGGATGCTTTTGTTGTTCATGGCTTCCAAAATTTAGTGAAAAATCACAAGTCACGCTGAGCAATCAGCCTTCAGTCTGTCCATGTTGTTGGACATGGAGTTGGGTTTATTCTCCTCCTCCCCTTGTTTCTAGTAGCAACAGGACAGAGCATTCCCTGGAAGGGGATTAGGTTGCCTGCTGGCAGTCACCTCCTTGATTGTCACAGGTTCCTGTCCTCATAATCTGGAACTTCGCCTCCATTATATAACACTCAATATTTCTTCTCAAAACTCCAAACAGTTCATTCTTTCCTGTCATTATCCCTTTCCCTGATATCCTTTACATTTTCTTATTAACCTGTGAGACTGGTATCCATGCAGTTGTCTGAATGATAGCTGGCACTTCTAGATAACACATTAATCAGCAGAAAGATAGCACTAGCAGAAATAGCTATGAATGTACTCATTGCATCTCCTAGCTTGACCAATGACTATTTTGGAGGATTCGCATAAATACTTCTGTACTTATGTGCTCATCTGTGGACTCTATTGTTGTTGGTTCATGGAGAAATAGTAGATATAAATGAATAATTTGTCACTATTCCTTGTGGATCATGTGGCCTCTCACATTCCATTGACCAAAATGTGTGTTGTATCAGTCATATTCTTGC
Organism: Apodemus sylvaticus; assembly: GCF_947179515.1. Taxonomy (NCBI): domain Eukaryota; kingdom Metazoa; phylum Chordata; class Mammalia; order Rodentia; family Muridae; genus Apodemus; species Apodemus sylvaticus. The sequence continues at coordinate 11,686,743 of NC_067486.1, read as the reverse complement.
CACAGTAATCAATCCCAGAGAGGAACAGCTTAAAGGAATGGTGATCTATTTTTACTGTTGGTTTAAGATCTTTTAGAACATGGTCGGGTAGGTTTGTTGTTTCTGGATTGAAGTGAGGCACAGCAACATGGTAGGAGTGTGTAAGATCCGAATTGCTCACCTGGTAACAGAGTGGAAGGTTGGAAGTCAAGGCCCAGTATATCTTTACATTATATCTCTTTAGTGACCTACTCCCTCCTACTGGGTCAAGTTCTTAATAATAGCTTATTATTAGACTTCAAGGGAGTCATGTATTGATTATGTCAAAGCCCTTGGAATTAAACTGATTCTCAATAGCACCTCCAACTGGAGACTCTATATTCATCACAAGAGCCCCTCCGAGTAAAACTTCAAATCCAAATGCAGCACATGGTATATAAGCTAATGAGACTTCACTTATAATTTCAAGGCTATAATACAATTAGGCTATGAAAAGCCAAGGCAAGCCATGCTGTCTCTTAAGCCTCAACTCCTATATTAAATTGGTGACCAGAAAGGATGGTATCTGTAACGATGCCCTAGTTAGCATTCCTATCCTGTCAGTCATATCAGAACCTCTGACCCTTGGAGATGGAAATTCAATACAATTACCTTTCCAGGCTGAGGATTTAATAACTTCTAATCTACATTCCCAGCCAAGAAAATGGTATTATACTGATGGTCCACATGAAATGGTACTTTTAGGACATGCCAGTGACAGCTTAAACACAAAAGTCAGTTTCTTTTCAAATGTCACGTCCATTAGTATCTTATATCAGAATCACAAGTGAAATGAACCGCTGTAACCTAGTATTTTAAAAGGCTATGCTGAAGGAGCAGAGAGGCTTAAATTAATTTTCCCTTTTCCCATCCAGTAGGCTTCTACTCAATAGGATTTCCTATAATTCTATCTTAATCCATGTCTCTGTGGATGAACCAAACAGACCACAACATGGGGAGTCTGCCAACATGGCTCCATGCCAGCAACCCTCTCTGCCCTTTGAGAAGGATGCCTGCTTAATGATGGTACAGCGATCCAAATTTGAGAAGAAAGTGCTTGGGAAGGCAAACACTCGTTATGCGCTGCAAAGATCTGTTTGTTTAGCCATGTGCAAATATTGCCCTAAAAAGGTAACTTAGCACACGCTACTCACTTTCCAGATCTATTCAATTTGCAAAATTACTGTTGGGGATAAATCATGTCCTGGAAACATCTTTCAGTGTAAACAATATTAATCCACTGTGAGCTGTATTAATTTCCTTAGAAGTTTATATTAATATGCTAGAGGAATTTCTTGGCTATTTTTGTTGCTAATGAGTTAATATAAGAAGAGATGATGTACGAAACTTAGAAACTCTAGACTAAATCAGTAAACATATTTCTTCCATTATGAAGTGAAGAGACAACATTGTAAATTTTGAGAAATTAATTGTGTTATTATCTAGACCTAAATGTCTTTCATTTAAAGGCCTTTGAAGCGCATGTTCTCCTAAGAGAACTTGGTCATGTCCTTCTGAGGAAATAAAATCATCTCACGGTGTCACTTTCTAATGCAAATATCCTCTGCAAATTTTACTCTAATGAAAATAACAGCCTAGTGAAGAGTTGAAGCCAAGGCACTGAGATAAATCTCAGGGTGTTTGTTGCATCCTAGAGGGGTACTCTGCTAGTTTAGCAGATATCCCCTGAAGTACTCATTCTCTTCCATTTCTTACAACAACATCTTCCACTCCTCAGAACACTGTGACTGTTGAGAGGACAAACACCAATGTAGTAATTAATTTGAGACTGATACTGAAAAAAAACTAGATGAAAATGTATTTATTCAATGAATATTGATTCTTTTGTATAGTAATCATAATCTATAGGATATGTTTAAGGTGAACCTTCTTATGCAGAGCAGTGGTGACGCACACCTGTAATCCCAGGACTCTAGGAAGCAGAGGCAGGTGGATTTCTGAGTTCGAGACCAGCCTGGTCTACAGAGTGAGTTCCAGGACAGCCAGGGCTGCACAGAGAAACCCTGTCTCAAAAAAAAAAAAAAAAAAAAAAAAAAAACCCAAAATCCAAAGGTGAACCTTCTTCTTAAAAGGATTCATAAATATAAAGATTTAGAAGGCTTTGTCATTAGAAACTTATTTGCCTATAAATATAATAGAGATAAACAAAGTTACTTGGGGTTTTATTTACTAGTGATTAGATAAACTGATACTGTTATTAGATAGATAATCAGATAGAATTTATAAATATTAGAACATTACTATACCAGGTTCAAAAAAAGTACAGAATACCCAAGATACAGTCCACAGAACTAAAAAAGTCAACAAGCTGAAGGGCCCAGGTGAGGATGCTTCAGTCCCACTTAGGAGAAGAGAGCAATCACAAGTGGGGAGGGAGGGGCCTGGGAGGGAAAGTGGAAGAGGGAAGGGGAGGCGAACTTGATCTGGTGTTCTGTGATGGAAAAGGACTGAAGCCCTGAGGGCCAGCAGAAAGAATTAAAACAGGCAACCTCCGGAAGTAGGGGGTTGGGGGGACCCTCCAGAATGCACCAGAGACCTGGGAGGTGAGAGACTCTTAAGACTCAATGGGAGGGATCTTAGATGAAATGCCTGACAGTAGACATTTATAGAGCCCACCTCCAACAGGAAGACAGCATCAAATGAGGGAGGGGGTTGCCATCCCACAATCAAAACTCTGACCCATAATTGTTCCTGCCTCAAATAACTATTGGGATGGAAATGGAGAGGAGCTTGAGGAACAAAAGGTCCAGTGACAGGCCCAATGTGGGATCCAGCTCAAGGGGAGGCCCCAAGGCCTGACACTTACTGAAGCTATGGAGGGAGCGCTCACAAAAAGGGACCTAGCATGACTGCACTCTGGAAAACCCAAACTGCAGCTTGAAATAGTCAGATGCAGATATTTACACCCAACCAATGGACAGAAGCTGCTGACCCCTGTGGTTGAATTATGGAAAGGCTGGAAGAAGCTGAAGATGATGGCAACCCTATAGGAAGACCAGCAGTCTCAATTAACCTGTACCCTAGAGATCTCTCAGACACTGGCCCACCAACCAGAAAGCATACACCAGCAGATATTTGGTCCCCCAACATATATATGGCAGAAGACTGCAGGGTCTGTGTTCAATCAGAGATGATGCACCTAACCCTCAAGAGACTGGAGGCCCCAAGGAGTTTAAAGGTCAGGTGGGGTGGTAGTGAGGTGAGGACATCCTCTTGGAAACAGGGGGTGTGGGGAGGAGGTATAGGATGTGGGACAATCAGAGAGTGGGCAGGGAGGGGAAAATCTGGAGTATAAAAAATAAAATAAAAAATAATAAATCAAAAAAGGAATAATACAGTGACTTAAATTTTACCAAAGTAAAATACAGTTTTCACATTATATCAAGGGGATAGTTGCACATCATAAGTTAGAAAGTTGTAGGAGTTAGAAAGTTGATAAAATTAGGACCCCGGGGAAGCAGCTCCCATTGGGTTGTCTTCGATTACAGTGTGGCTTTGTGACGATGCAGCTACTTGGATTATCTCTGTTTCTATAACTAATACTTCACCCATGGTTCTGAAAGCTCGATCAAAGCATTGGTTCATCAATTTTTAAATGAACAGAATTACTTTTTCATCTGTCACTAGTGCCCTACAAGAAACAAACCTCTATCTAAGAACAAACAAAACCTTTAATGCCACACAGGTGCCAATGTAACCTAGAGAGAGGACCATGTAGGATAGTATGGTTTTTGGAAAGAGTGAGTCAACAAGTTAGAAGTCAATAAAGCTCTGGTCCAAGGAAACTGGATGTAGTTCCAGCAGCTAAATGATCTTAGCATCAACCCCATGTGTGGTATTCATTTAGAAGACATGATAGTTCCTTGCTATTCTCTCGTTCCATTCCATTATGTGTTTCCTCTGCTACATTTTTGTTTAGACTTCATATTAGTTCACCATTGAGAGTTTTTCTGGAATCTAAATAAGACTGTAAATTTAGACTACTGTATAAGTGTTTAAAAATGCTAATATTGGGGGAATTTTTGTATCATAACTGAATGCATTTTGAATTTTAAGATAATCAGGAGCCTTTGGGTCTAAATGTAGAATGTAATAAGTTAAGATGTGATCAATGTCAAATTGACAAGAATGAAATGTCTTGTATCTTCCATCACTTATTCCCTCTCTGTAATTCCTGTTCCACATTCAGGGCTTTTTGTTTTCTTTGGTGGCCCACTGAGTTCAACCAGCTTGTATATTTATTTGTAAATGTGTGTGCCTGTATTGTGTATGGACATGTGAATAATAGATAGAAACAAATACTTTGTATCTGTATATACAAGTGGTTGTCAGCCATACAATGTGCATGTTAGGAACAACTCTGGTCATCAGTAAGAATAGTAAAAACTCTTGATTCCAGAACGATCCCTCTAGTTCTAGACAAGATGTTGTGTGTGACTGTGGGTTTTTTCATTCAATTATGGTGAGCTCATCAGTGAGGAGGACACAACTAGAGATGATATCTTCCCTTCCCCCAAATCAGGAGCTCACAGTTCTGCAGGTATGAATAAGTAAGGTCATGGTATTACCTTCCTGGATCTTTGATAGACTCATATTCAGTCCCATCATATCAGTCATTTATTATTTAAAAACACTCCTAAATGATAAGTAAATGTAACTTTTAAGGAAAATGTGCAGATTTATGAAAACAAGTTAGCTCCTAATGACTCTGATATAATGAGTGGTTTAATTATTTGACAGATTCATTATATGACAGTTGGGAAAGAATAAAAGGTCAGATGTCAATGCTAGCTAAAAAGGTAGTTACTAAGACATGGCCTTGAGTCCTATACATTGTCTCAGCTTTGCCCTGTATCTTCTGGTTTTCTTTATGTCTTCGTCATCATGATGGAAACTGCTTGGCTCTGTCATAGCTTTTCTCTGATGGACTTACCACCATGAAAATGAGACGCCAAACAAACCCCCATCCATTAATTTGTGTGTGCCTGGTATTGTGACTTAGCAATAAGAAAGAACACTGCAGTTGTAGGTAATGAATGGCTTGTGAGGACCTCTCAATGTTAAGACATGAGAGATAAACCCTTTTATTGTAGTTCTAAAGTTTCACTTCATTGTGCTTTGTATGAGTTTTCCCTTTTTATTTTCTATAGTCCTTCCACTGTGACTGTTTTTTAAAAGTTATATGGGTGTGAATTGATGAGTGATATTTTATTTAAATTCTTATGAAAGCATTAGTTTTCAGGGTATTCAACAAGTCTAACCTTTTATAAAATAGACTTGTTGAAATGAGCAATCATCCTAAAAATATTTAAGATCTGCAATTATTGAAAGTTCAGTAATACAGTAGGTACAGCAAAATATAGCTCTTGGCTTACTGTGGGAAGGAGTATCTATCATTCAAGGGTAGAGTGGTCACAGTACAGTGGGGAAGCTTTCTGTTGAAGAGGACTCGAATGCTGTGGGCTCAGCAGCTTCAACACTTCAGTCAAACCTTTGCCTTGTAAAGGTGCACATAGAAGAAGGATATAATCATGCACAACACAAGCAAAAGTCTTTCAAATGAGTTTACAATTTAATAGTCAGGAGGCTGAGACAGGTAGGATATAGCCACTTCTTGTGATACCCTCAAGGCAAATCTCCTGTTACTGCAGTACAAAGTGTGTGTGTGTGTGTGTGTGTATGTGTGTGTGTGTCTGTACTTGTTGATTGTTATGTGTATGTATGTAAATGTGTATATGTGTGCACATAGGCCAAAAGTAGACATTTAAAGTGTCTCTCTCCTCAATTTTGTGACATCTTTATCCTTTGAGAAAGATCTCGGATCTCTAAAATTGGCACTACTTAATCAGAATCAGATTGCTGTAGCTGCACAATGAACATTTTTATTTGTCATTTATCTTGTAGTGGCATAGTTAAAGACATATGCCACTGATCCACCTTTGTATGTGAGTTCTGGATATCTGCACTGGGGTCCCCATGGTTGGAAAGAAATACTTTACTGGCTGAGCCATCTTCCCGGACCCTTTCAGTGCCTTGAAACTACTCCAATCTCTTTAAGAGCCATAACTTCCTTGTCTACAATTTTTAAGTACAAACATTTTTACCCAGATTGCATGTTTTCAAATCTCCCTGCTCTCGTGTTTTGCTCCCACTTTTAGATATAAATATGGTTAAAACAAGTCAATAACTGTGTCACGGCTATACGTTCTTGAAATTCCTTCAGTACAAATTAATTAATTAATTATGTTTAAATTCAACTTCACTGAAAGTGTTAGGACTCAGACAGGTGCTGATAATCTACTTTCTAGGATGTAAATCCTGGAGAGTGCTCATGTGGCACTATCAGCAAGTACATGGTACTCACAGACATCCCTAAGGAATGCTTGTTCCCACCTGAACTTCGTAAGCCTCGCCTTCACTAGCCACATGTCTATAACATCTGGCCTTCTGAATTCCCACTATAAGCAACCAGCTGCTTTCAGACTTTCCCCAAGCCTCTTCTCCAAACTTTTCCAAATCCTCCCACAAATGAGCTTCAAAGACCTAAGAGCTACAGGGGCAGTTTTATTCCTAGAGGCAGTCTTGTTCTTGTTACAAAACATCCATATTAGTCACGAAGGCAGACAAACATAGGGAATAGTCTAGTATCTCAGGGCTAAATTTCATTTGGATTATGCACACCCTCCTTTTCTAATAATGTATTAAGTAGGCTAGTTGCTTTACTGATTCTACACACTCTCTATTTGATTAATATACACAGAAATCTCACAAGCTCATCTGCATTGGACTATAACTACTCATTTCTGAGAAATGACCTAAGTTTCATATCTCTTAAAAGCAAATCAAAATTTGAGTTTCTACTGAAAGCAAATCAAAATTTGAGTTTCTACTGAAATACATTCCCCGTGCAACTGGTATAAAGGACAGAAATGCTGATAAAGTCCAGATTAGTTTTATGAACAATCCCCTAATTAACATTGCATGCTGGGTATATACGTATTTAAATTCAAATGTACTATGGAAATGGACATTCTTAGTGGGTGAAGAATATAATCCTGTCAATCAAAATAGAGAATGATCCAAACTACACCTGAAGTATCCAACTTCCTCCTTTTCATGAACTCTAGAGGGAACCCTAAAAGGAAATCCTCGAAAAAAAAACTGGGGATCTAGGATATTTTCAGTTCTATGGACTTCTGCTCCCTTGCTTTGTATTCATTTTTTTTCCTGTTGTTTTGCTTTAAATACAGTTCCATATGGTTTTTGTAAATGTGTAGGGGCTTTATTTCAGTCTCTTTAAATAGAAGGCTAATAACCTGAAATTATTTCTCTTATCAATGTGGCAGATTAAGAGAACTTAAGAAACAAAGTCCATCTGAGTTCATGGTCTTTAGAGTGTTCAGTTCCTTTTGGCAGGGAAGGCCAGGTAATGTGAAGATGTTTAGGAAACAACACCACAGAAAGGAATCCAGGAGGCTGGCACAGTACAGAATAGCTTGTCAATCAGTCTTACTTCTTCCAGTTAGGTCCCATAGGCTACCTCTACTTACCCTCCCCCCAAATGAAATTACATTATTTATATATCAGAAGACTAACACACTTAGTTAGTCAGAGCCCTAGGAATGTGGTTATCTCTGCAAATACCTTTGTAGACACCTGAGAGTTATGCATTACTAGTATATGTATGTCTCAATCTAGTCAGGTTGTAAATTAAGATAAACAGTTAACCTATAAAATCATTCACAGCCATTAGTGTACTTGAAAGGCTATTGAAAAATTACACAAATCCCAGGAGTTCTGTGAAGAATTCTAACCCTCTCTGACTTAAAAATCCAAAGCCTAAGCTTAGTCACAATCAAGAAATTGACAGTAAATGCAAAAGTAAGAAAAAGTACCCTGAAAGGCATCTATACAGAAACAACTAACATCTTACCAGACACAAAGCATTAAATATCACTCTACTCTCATCATGTAATTTTTTTTACTAATTAATCATATCAGATGTCACAGGTCAGAAAAAATCCAAATGAAGGAAAAGATGCAATTTGTGTTCTGTCCAACTCCTTTCAGTAATCCTGCTATATGAACCCTCAGAAAGAAGGGAACTTCCTCCATTTCTCCCAGACTCTCCACTAATCCTTTAATTAAAAGTGAATGAGGGAGAGATGGCAAGGGAGATGGATACACTGAAGAACAGCCTCTCATGCACTTGTACATCACCAAGGTTCACATCTCACTGGGGCTGAGTATTCATTACAGGGAATCTAAGCCATCTGAGTAAGACGGATATTATCAGGTTTTCTCAGTTAACTCTTTTCACATGCCTGCTGTCACAGTTTGACAAAATATATCATTTGTAGAGGAAGAGGCAGAGAAGGATTTACTTATTGTAGGATCCTAATAGTTTAAGGAATGCTCTTTCAAGTCTGAGTCTTATGCAATGAAAAGCTCTGATTTTCTCTAAGTTATTGAAAAAGCTACTTAATGTTTTACAAGTCAAAGAAGTCTCCTTTTAATGTGATCATAAAAGCATTCTCCTTGAGATAATATATAAAGATATTAGTCATATACTATGCAAAGTAAACTAAGTTCAAAGATTTAAAATGAAATAACAAATACCCCTATCTCCACAACAATACAGGTAACATCAATCAGTGAATGTTTCTATATCTTTTTTTCTATATGTTCTAAAGCTAGGTGTCTTTAATAAGATGCAAACATCTGTTGTAATTCTATGCTTCAATTTTTATTTTCAAGAAAGCAATTATTCATTATGATAAGTAGCCAGAGCACAGTGGGGTAGTTAGTAGTTCATGATGATTTCTATATATTTAAAAATGATAGACTAAAAGGAGCACGAAGGCTTCAAACACAAGCAAAAGAATGAGGAGATGTAAATTTTCCTTACATTGATTTGATCATTATGCACTGCTTGTAGGTGTGAAGTTACCTCATGAGACCCTATAACAAGGCAGAATTATTGTAAGTTAGTGAATGTGATCAGAGCTTGCCCCTTTTTAAATGCCACCATCTGTGATGCCTACACCTCATTAATGCTACCAGCCTTGGCTCTCGAATGTATCCTGCCTTCCGGTATTTCTCTGTTCAGCTGAGAAATTGATTTTCTGTATTTCTCTGCTCAGCTGATATTGCATGCACTAGATCTCAATCATTCTTCCAACAAGTATGTGTGTTATTAGTAGACTTTATTTTCCTTTATGCACAAGTAGCTTCCAAACAGTAAACATAACAAGCAAGATCTTTCTGCCTGTATTAATTTCCTCACATCTGATGCAAATCAATTCCTGCACTTTCTTCTCTTATAATACATGTCTGGTAAAATTGATAGTTGGATTAAATCTAATTTTGTTCCCACTCCACACTTTTTGAATACACACGATACTGTATACAGTTGAGCCTGCCATACATGTCTCTTTTTTTTATTGAATGTGTTTTAACAACCAAAAAATTATAACAGCCTAACAATGCACATAAGTTAAAAATTAGCACTTAGTGATAACAAAGATAGTAGATTTACATGGACAAAGGAGCATTTACAATATGTTAATCCTTTGTAAACACAAGGTTCACAGGAGTTTTAAGCCATCTGTATTAATGGTGTGTCATCTGACTCTATTAGTTCTTAGGCTGATTTTGAACCTTGTTTTCACCTCCATGCCCAGTTTACTGATTTTAATGCCTTGTCACCATTTCATTTAATAGTATTGGTCCTTTCTTTACACAGACAATAGTCAAAAATGAGAAAAGTTGAGTGACATTTCATCACAAAAATAAGATCGACGTTCTTTGTGTCTGTCCTAATACATGATCGTCTTGCCTGTTTTGAAAAATCTTTTACGTTTCTCTTCCTTCCTAATACTCTGAGACATTTTTATGTTTCCACCTCAGAACAGTCTTCTCTCACCTGATTTCTATTTTACCTCATGACCTAATTTCCTGCTATTCTAATCCTCTAACTTCATTCATGCTTGATCCCTTTTCCAATTCATTAAACTTGATACAATCTCAAACCTTTTGGAAAGCAAATGTATGTTCTGGCAATTACATATTATTTTTAAAAGCTTATATACTAAAAAATTAAGTAATTAAGGAAATAAGTATAATTTTTAGCTTTTGCTGTTTTTGTTTTTGCTAATGTTATGGTCCAAAGAGAATAGTGCAGCATCTCGGTCACTGGTGACCTAAACTTTTGCTTAGAAGAAAACTAGTCTATGTTTACTAATTTAAAATCCCTAACTCTTGAATGCATAGAGATAACATCAAATATAAGACTATGTGGTCTGTTTTAAGCCTCAAAAATGACATATATCTCTCCTCCACATATGACTACACAACTCAGGAACAAGACAAATCAGACTGCCACACATTTTGACTTTGGAACATAACAATGTTATCTATAAAGCTCACACCCATGAACAGAATGAAGTCACAAATTTCACTAAGAAATCTGTTTATAATTTTGTGTTTAGGTTTATTGATAACTACCCTGAGGTATGTGCAGGCATGCCTGTTCTAGTCTCCAATATTCCTGTTGCATCAGCTACAGTTACTTCTCTTGGAAAAGCTAGTAATGCTCTTTCTAAATACAAATGCCCAATAACAGTGCCCTCTAAACTGTTTTGTAGGCTAGACTCCATACAATCTTCATATTATTGAACACCCAGATACAGTTCTTGCCATGATTTTTCTCAGGGTAGATGATGTCAGGCAATAGAGTTATAGGTATGAAAGAGGATATGCAGTCAATGCAACTGTCCAGGCCAGTTCTATTAACAACTCTGCACTTTCCACTCCCTGTTCTTACCCACCAACAGGACACAGAGCATCTTAAAGTTCTCACAATGGCAGATATTAAAACAAAAGGATGGTTCATCAATGCACACATGAAGACTTGATCAGAACCTGAGTTGTGGACTTTATGCAAACACTGAAGAGTGTCTCTGAAGCCACTGGAGTATTCTACCTTATTTGTTATAGAAGTGGGCAGGACATCTCCAGTAGAGTTTACCACTGTTGTAAATGTGTTTCATTTCCATCCACATGACCACATTTGACATGGTCTCCTTCCATATTCTCACCTTTATTTCCTGTCCATAACAAGGGTCACCCGATTATAGCCCATGATCCACCTCTACCCTAAATCCTATTTTCATTTATTTGTTAAGGAAATATTGTCATTGCCATTCATCTCATTTTCTTTCTTATAGGGTAAAAGCTATCTTCATGCTATAAGAGCTGAGTTCAGCACTTATAAAAATATTCATTAATTCACCACCGAAAAATAAAATTCATGCTAGTTTCTACATTAGAATATAAAATTGGAAAATGTGAACTATTTGTCTCATTAGCTTCTTATTAGAAGATCAGAATCTGTAAAGTGCCTCTCACATTGTGGGTATTCATTAAACATGGGTTTAATGTATAAATGAATCTATATAAATACATGAATTTTCAATGTTAGTTGAGGGTGGTCAAAAATATGAAAACATAGAAAGAACTTACAAATGTCACCTTATAGGAAAAAAATCACAAAAAAAATCATTATGTATGTAATTTTAAGATCTTGATGTTGCTCTTAATGAAGGTCACTCAGATTTATCTAGACAGGACTTCATGACATTTACAAAAGAGAAAGACACACACAAGTGGAGTATGAATCTGAAGACTGTGGCAAAGGTGAATGATGAGGACAAGGAATAGCAGCACAAGCCAGGGAGAAAAGATCTAGAAGGATATTCTTTCTTGGACCTTTCCCAGGTAGCACAATCTACCAGATTGCTTGAAATCAGTTCCAGTGATGTTAATTTTGGATGCCTTACATATGGAACTTCAAGAGAATGAACTTCAGCTGTGACAATCACTACGGCATTGGTAACAAGTTAAACAGGAAAGGGAGGACAGGGGGAGAGAAGGGGGCTTACAAGACTTTCGAGGAGTGGGGGGCTAGAAAAAGGAAATCATTTGAAATGTAAATAAAAATATATTGGATAAAAAAAACAAACAAACAAACAAAAAAAGGAAACAGAACTGTGTGCAGATGAGAATGTGAATCAATCCCAATTCCAATCTCGAGATTTTTCTCAAAATGATTTTAGAAAATTTGATTTATGTGTCATTAGTCTAATGATCAATTAATTAAAAATATATAGTGATAAATATACTTAATTGTAAATATACAGTGATATATATATATATATATATATATATATATATATATATATATATATATATATACATGAACTTAATTCTGATAAGAAAAACATTTTGGTATTCTGTTACTAATTCTTAATTCATAGTACTTCTTCATTTAAAATTTTCCTCTTCATGTGCAAAACTTGATGTATTTTGGGAGCATAATTTTATATTGACACTTCATAAATTAGTGGCTGAAATATGATACCTATGAGCCAGACATAATGCTTATATTTTCTTTAACATTTTAATAATTTCCTTAATTCATAATTTTTGGTCATAAAGTTTTTTCCAATAATCATGCTTAGCTGATGTTCACATCATTAGTCATTAGGGAAATGCAAATCAAAACAACCCTGAGATTTCACCTTACACCCATCAGAATGGCTAAGATTAAAAACTCAGGAGACAGTAGGTGTTGGCAAGGATGTGGAGAAAGAGGAACATTCCTCCACTGCTGGTGGGAATGTAAGTTGGTACAGCTACTCTAAAAATCAGTCTGGCTGTTCCTCAGAAAACTGGTCATAACACTTCCAGAGGACCCTGCAATACCACTCCTGGGCATATACCCGGAAGATTCCGCGTCATGTAATAGGATACATGCTCCACTATGTTCATAGCAGCCCTATTTATAATAGTCAGAAGCTGGAAAGAACCCAGGTGTCCCTCAATGGAGGCATAGATACAGAAAATGTGGTATATTTACACAATGGAATAGTACTCAGCAATTAAAACAATGAATTCATGAAATTCTTAGGCAAATGGTTGGATCTGGAAAATATCATCCTAAGTGAGGTAACCCAATCACAAAAGAACACACATAAAAAAAAAAAAAAAAAGAACACACATGCAATACTGTCACTGATAAGTGGATATTAGCTCAGAAACTCTGAATACCCAAGACACAATTCACATATCAAATGATTCCCAAGAAGAAGGAAGGAGAGCTCCCTGATCCTGAAAAGACTTGTTCCAGCATTGTAGGACAGAGAAGTAGGAGGGGGCTAATAGGAGAATGGGCAGAGGGAAGAGGGCTTAGGGAACTTATGGGGAGAGGGGAGGAACCGGGAAAGGGAAAATCATTTGGAATGTAAACATATAGAATGTAGAATATAGAAAATAAAAGATTATAATAAAAAAAGAAAAGTAATAGATGTAAATGTTTTAAGGTGAAAATAAACTGCATAGAAATTGTCTTCTTTAGGTAAATGAGTAAGTTCCTATAATGGCTATTCCTGGTTGTCAACTTGACTATATCTGGAATGAACTATAATCCAGAATTGGAAGGCTCACCTGTGATCCAGATCTTGAGGCTGGGAGACACAAGTTTCTGACCTGGAAATCTTGCAGCATAGTGGCTATGAATCCCAGGAGACTAAGACAAGGAGATCATTGAGTTCGAGGTCATCTGGGACAAAACAAGTTCAAAGGTGATGGTACACACCTTTAATCTGGGCCTCACCTTCTGCTGGAGACCTACATAAGGATATTGGAAGAAGGAAGACATGCAATACTGTCACTGATAAGTGGATATTAGCTCAGAAACTCTGAATATCCAAGACACAATTCACATATCAAATGATTCCCAAGAAGAAGGAAGGAGAGCTCCCTGATCCTGAAAAGACTTGTTCCAGCATTGTAGGACAGAGAAGTAGGAGGGGGCTGATAGGAGAATGAGCAGAGGGAAGAGGGCTTAGGGAACTTATGGGGAGAGGGGAGGAACCGGAAAAGGGAAAATCATTTGGAATGTAAACATATAAAATGTAGAATATAGAAAATAAAAGATTATAATAAAAAAAGAAAAGTAATAGATGTAGATGTAAATGTTTTAAGGTGAAAATAAACTGCATAGAAATTGTCTTCTTTAGGTAAATGAGTAAGTTCCTATAATGGCTATTCCTGGTTGTCAACTTGACTATATCTGGAATGAACTATAATCCAGAATTGGAAGGCTCACCTGTGATCCAGATCTTGAGGCTGGGAGACACAAGTTTCTGACCTGGAAATCTTGCAGCATAGTGGCTATGAATCCCAGGAGACTAAGACAAGGAGATCATTGAGTTTGAGGTCATCTGGGACAAAACAAGTTCAAAGGTGATGGTACACACCTTTAATCTGGGCCTCACCTTCTGCTGGAGACCTACATAAGGATATTGGAAGAAGGAAGAGTCGCTCTTCTTCATCTGCTTGAATTTACTTGCCAGCACATCTCTTGGAATCTACTAGCCTTGTGAGACTGGGCAACTGCTACATCCTTGGACTTCCTATTCACAGTTAACCATTGTCAGAGAGTTGGAATACATAGTGTAAGTCATCACAACAAATTCCCTTCCTATACAGAGACTATCCATAAGGTCTGTGACTCTAGAGAACCCTGACCATAATACAGTTCCAAACTAGTTCTGAGGACATGATGGCTTTTCTGTTTCCCTAGAAGCCTGGAAGGGCACATCTTATTTAGAAATAAAGATTTAAAACCGCCTGTTCAGCTGAACTTGGAAAAATAAAAGTGATGGCCCATACCAATCACATGAGTTGTGTCATCTGTCTTCCAGTTCAAGCTTAGAGCCACCACCCTGATTCTGTACTGTGTGTTCTGTAAATAAGGAACCCTTGTTTGAGCAATAATCACCATTATCATTTCATTTTTGTTCACCATTTCTAGTAATGTACCCATCAATGAAAAGATGATGTAGTCATGCTTGAGAAGCCACCAGACATATGTATAAACTTTAGATTCCAGGGAAATAGGATGGGAGCTAAGATACCAAACTCAACCATCTCACGGACATTCAGTTCTGCATAAGGAATCAATTTGTGCAGCATGATGGTCATTTCAGCTGATGCCTTTATTGAGCACTGGCTGTGCTATCCAAATGACACAGAAATAGACAAATGGGCAGATTTCTTCCCAAACAGCAAATGGCTCCCTGGTTGGCTTCTTTAGTTACCTTCCCAAAACTATTTCCAGATTTCCAATTTATTTAATTTTATTTTTTATTTATTCACTTTACATCCCACTCACTGCCCCCCTCCACGCTACCTCCTCCCATAATTCTTCCCCCATCCTCCATCCCTTTCTGCTCTGAGCATGTCTCCCTCCCCAGGTATTCTCCTACAATGGCACTTTAAGTCTCTAAGAGGCTAGGCACTTACTCTCCCACTGAGGTCAGATATAGTAGTCCAACTCAAAGAACATGTCCCACATACAGGCAGCAGCTTTTGGGACAGCACTTGCTCCGGTTGTTCGGGACCCACATGAAGACCTAGCTACACGTCTGCTGCATATATGTGGGGAGACCTATGTCCAGCCCGTGTAGGTTCTTGATTGGTGGTTCAGATTCTGAGAGCCTTAGGGGTGGTTAGTCTGTTGGTCTTCCTGTGGGGTTCCTATCACATTTGAGACCCACAATCCTTTCTAGTCTCAGATTTCTATTTTTAAGATAGATAAGATATATTAAAATTTTAACATATATTCAGTAAATTATTCCCTCAAATCTAACAAGGAATCAATAATCCTAGAGACTGAAGGCCACTTTGCCTGTATACATCAAATATGTCCCAAAATAAAACTACTGTCACATGGGCTCATTCTATAACCATCAATCCCACAGTGTGTTTGTTTGCAATCCTCTCTTAAGGGATATACGATTATGATATTAGTTACTATCATATTTTGCAAAATCCATAAGATTCTTTTCCAGACCTTGTCCTTTCCTAATGCGCTTTGTAGGACACCTGAATATTACATTAGAAGAAATTCAACATAATCTATCTAAAAATATGACAGATGAATCCTAAAATTGTTGTCCTGTTTGGCAACACATAAGTAAACTTTCAGGTAAATCCGGAATTGTTGTGTTTTTCTGTTTTATGCTGCTTTGAAGTCTCTTTCTATATTAAGGACTGCTGGCATTGCAAATTAGACATCATCATTATGAGAGAAGCCTGCTATCAATGTGACAGACTGAAACTTGTAATTCAGCTTTCTAGTCACCATTTATTAAATTGGGGCTATTATAGACTCTACCTAAACATGGTTGGGAATAATGATGATGAATGTAATATGTTTTTTAAGTTTTATGTTACTTTTGTGTCCTTTATGTATTTCTATTAGTGTAATCATAAAAGTAAATAATCAGATTGGGAATTTATGTTATATACTTTTTTTGTCTTTTTTTTTTATTCGATATATTTTTTATTTACATACAGCAACACTCCTCATATATTTCATCTGCTATGTAAGGCCAGACTGTACCTCACACTTCTAAAAGATATAGCAACAAACTCCATATTTGGAATGGAAATACTTGCACAAGAAACCAATCCTGCTGTCCCCTGACATGGGGACAGCATTCCCATGAATGTGCAAGATATATAACTGTGACAAAGAAATGCTCATATATTCTCCAATACTAGGTTTTATGGTATGTCAATATTCACTATGACTTCTGAAAAAAATGAAGTTTAAGTTGTTTTGTCATCTTTATAAAATAAGTCATTCTTATTCTCATAAGAATTATAGGAAATAATATATATAATATATAATATAGGATATCATACAGATAAAGTTTAGATAAACAGTTTGATAATGCCCATGTTCTTGGGGAAAGAACACTACAGTGGAACAGGTAGATGAATAGGCATCCTAGAATATTAAACAGTAATTAACTGTTTTACCCAGGTATGACCTCTATGAATGACAATAACAATTCCCAAAGTAAATTTGGTCTGTGGGACAATAGTGGCACAAAGTGTTATGGACGTAAACACAACATTCTGGTTAAATTTAAGCCCTGTCATACAAAGGAACAGCATTCTTGGCACTATAAATATAATCAGTAACCCATGATTTAGCAGGTCATAGACCCCTGATGTGATTATACTATTTATTTCAGGACCCTTCATTGTTGCAATTAAACATTACACTTTGCCAGGCACTCCTACCATTTCCAAAGTTTTAATGACCTTCCAGTCTATCCCTGCCTCTTCAAACTCAAATAAAATTCATTGATATTTAGCCAGACCTCTATACCCAAATGACATTTGGGATTTATATGAATTTCACAGAACAAAGTAGTTCTAACTTTGAGGAAGTGACTAGTTTATCCTGGGTTGAAATTAACTTATATGAAGTCCATTAAACCAACATGAATTTCAGATCCTAAAAGACAGGGTATCAACATGACTAACAAATAACTTTATATTTTTGAGTTCCAGAAAAAAACACCTACTGGATTAATGTTTATCATGTGGGTAGTGTTCTTACCAAACATAAATTGTATAAGGATGTTGGCTTCAATATCTTTCTAAACAAAGAGCCTTAGTCTGACTATGCCATAGTTGCTTTGACGTAACCAGATTTCTCCAAGACATAAAGATGCTAAACAAACTTTACTAAATTTGTACATTTTATGAAATAAAATAAAGTTATAAACAGCTATTTTTCAATAAAATTAAGTTTTAATATTCTGAAAGAAAGCAAATGATGCAGCAAAAAATGTTTAATTTTAAAGAGTACAAATCTAAACCTTGGCAACTGAGGTTATTTTTAATATAATATCTTTAAATTGATGACTCGGTTAACTTACAAGTAGCAGTCTACACTGTGTTGTGGTAAATGGTATACAGACACATAATTATCACCAAATATCCAATAAAAAGATACTTAAAAGAAGATGTTACTTTGACTTAAGTGTTTGAAGGGATGCAATACATGAGAGATTAGGAAGAATGGATGCAGGTGACTCCGCGGTGGCAGGACTGTGAAGTTGTTACTTATTTCCTTATACCTTGGCATAATAGAAAGCAGAGAGCAGACGGAAATTGGGATTGGACTACAAACCCTAAAGGCTTGCTTCAGGAGAGCAATTTCTCCCAACCAGATTCTACCTCCTATAGGTTCCCACCTTGAGTATACAGGACTCAAGCCACAGTACATTACTTTAATAACTACCCTGCCTCTTCTTTGACAATGGTTTCTTCATTTGTTTCTGCAATAATTTCATTGTCAGACAGCAGGAGGATGAAACATTCCTTGAGTTCTTGCATTATTAAATATGCCAGAATCTTCATTTTGTATGTGGATATAACGTGCCTGGTTATTATATTCTTGAGACATACTTTGCTTTTCGTTGTAGAATTTTGTAAACATTGTCCTATTTTCCTCTGGCACTTCATTTTTCCACGGAGACATTTGATACTAGCCAGACTTATCCTCTGTAAAATGTTGGATAGCTGGTGAATTCCTTTTTTATCCTTGAAATTCAATCACTTTAACAGAATGTCATGAATTGGTTCTTCTAATGAATTTTTGAGAGTGGTATGCCTTTAGATTTATGGGTATTGCTTTTAATTTCATAAATCTCCTCACTATTACATAACAATTTTTAAACCTCATTTGTTGGCTTTTAATTTAGATATGTCAATTACCTACAATTTAAGTAAATATCCTGACTATAGTAGGGGCATGTACTGGCATGTAATTACATGATTAGTTGTGTTGTTCCATCATTCCATTACCATCACTCCCTTGCTATCTCTGTGCACTGTCTAATCTGCCTCCTGCAGTTGCTGCTACACAGGTCTACCTACAGTGGAGCCGCTTTACTGTCAGCTTGCTAAATTTCAGAACTTGATCCAATTCATTCCCGCTTTTAGTTATCTCATATTTGATATTTTGTTTTTAAAAATTACATGTTACATATTGCATTTAATAAACCAAACAAAGGGACTTGTAAAGATATTGTTTTCAGTCTTTCCTTTCTGTAGTGGCTATTCCTCATTGTCAATTTGACTATATCTGGAATGAACTACAATCCAGAATTGGTAGGCTCACCTGTGATCCTGTTCTTGAGGCTAGGATATACAAGTTTCTGACCTGGATCTTGGCCTGGATATCTTGAGGCATAGTGGCTATGAATCCCAGAAGACTAAGACTAGCAGATCTCTGAGTTCAAGGTCAACTGGGACAAAGCAAGTCCCAGATCCAGGTGTGGTGGTATACACCTTTATTATGGGCAATACCTTCTGCTGGAGACTTACACAAGGACATTGGAAGAAGGGAGACTCTTCTTCACTTACTTGCCTTGTGGGATTGAGCAACCGCTAGATCCTAGTACTTTCCATTCACAGCTGCTGCCGACCATTGATCGGGAGTTGGACTACAGACTGTAATTCATCAGCGAATTCCCTTACTACAGAGAGACTACCCATAAGTTCTGTGACTTTAGAGAACCCTGACTAATACATTTTCAAATTAACTCTATACTTTGTTTGCTTTTATGTCTATATTATTTTTTGCAGTTGACCTTCTGGGTATTTGACATTACAAGTCAATTATTCTATGTAGGTAAACTGTACCTGTGTATCCCATGTTAAATGTGGTCTATATTTTGAACTTCAATTTTTATATAGTATGAGTTTTAGCGATAAATGTAAGTTTAAATGAACTGATAAGGAGAAAAATAAAACACAACTATGGAAATATTCAAAAAATAACAGAAACACAGAAGGATAAAGGCACAAAGAATGAACAGCTAATTTCAGTGTGAGGGGTATTTTTATTCATTAATTCTTTGTAATAAAGTTTAAACACATTAAAAAGAATAAATATAGTGCATTTGTAAATATTCCAAGCATGGTAGAGCCTTATCAATTTATATAAATATTTTAAATGTGAATGATCTATATAATAACTTTAAAATAATATTGTTATGATAGATAATGATTAAACTCATCTTGCCTATGATAAGCCCACTTAGAGATTCAGATTAAATATATTAAAGAAAATACTGCATAAAACTCAGTTGGTGCCGGGCAGCGGTGGTGCACGCCTGTAATCCCAGCACTCTGGGGGGTAGAGGCAGGCAGATTTCTGAGTTCGAGGCCAGCCTGGACTACTGAGTTCCAGGACAGCCAGAGCTAAACAGAGAAACCCTGTCTCAGGAAAAAAAACAAAACAAAACAAAACTCAGTTGGTAAAATGCTTGCTTATCAAACATAAGAAAATAAAACCAGATTATCCATAATCATGTGAAAAGCTACTCCTACCTAGCTGGGCATCTCTAATTTATATGCTAAGGAGTAAGAGATAAAGGGATCTGTTATGGTAAAGCCAGTAACTTTAGTCACAAAGTGAGCTTCAGGTCCAGTGGGAGACCCTGCCTCAAAAAGTGGAGAACAATTCAGGAAGATATCTAGCATAGGCCTCCAAAGTGTGTGTGTGTGTGTGTGCGTGCGTGCGTGCGTGCGTGTGTGTGTGTGTGTGTGTGTGTGTGTGTGTGTGTGTCTGTGCGTGTGTGCGTGTATGTGTGTGTGTGTGTGCGTGTGTGCGCGTGTGCGTGTATGTGCGTGTGTGTGTGTGTGTGTGTGTGCGTGTGTACATGTGGACACATGTGCAAGCATGCATGAGTATGCAAGCCTATGTGTATAAACATATGTATATGTTTGTATATATATGTTTATACACACATGTTTATACAAACAAGAATAATTAAAATGCCTCAGAAGCTAGAGAATCCAAATTATTTTCAAATAAAACAAAACTCAGAATGAAGGAACATTTTCCAGAGATAATAAATATATAATAATGGTTTGATAATTCTTTAAGGAGATACTAATAATAAAGTTAGAGATAATAATATTTACTTGATTTATTTAGCCAAGTACCTCATAGTATCTTATGCAACATGAAAGAGGACCAAGGTGAAACAGGCAAAGTACACTTTATGGGTGGAGAACTCAAAAATTCCACTTAAGTATAATTCCAAATATTTAAAAATTGAAACACTCAAGTTAAATCATCATAAAGGTCAAAGGATTCACAAAGTAGTTTTTAAAAACATCTTTGAAATAATTTAAAATGAAATTTACAAAATTAGGAGTATTTTAAAATTATTTTATGACATTAAATACATACTAGGAAAAAGGAAGATGTACACTCATTTTAAAAAGCCCCACCTTAGAAAATTGAGAAAGCTAGACATATTCTGTAAACATCATAAAACAGTTAGAAACAAAGTATAAATATATGAAGTTGAAAGTAGAAAACTAAGGGAAGCCAAAAGCTGACATTTGAAATGCCAATAAAATTGATAAAACTTTAGTGAGGTTAGCCAAGACAAAGAAAAAAAGCAGACACAAATTATCAGAATTTGAAATAAGGATCATCTGTACCATCCCATGGGCAAGCAAAAGGGCACTAAAGGAATATTATTGACTCTTCTGCTATGATATGAATGTGTCCCCAAAAGTTCAAGTGTTGGAAAATTAATCCATAAATCAGCCATGTTGAGAGATTCAGTGAAGCTTTTTCTTCTCATGTAGTTTCAGAGGGCTTGGTGGTCATGCTGGGTTTTTATTTTGTCTTAGTTGTTGTTGTTATTGTTTATCCTGGGGCCATGTGGAAAACAGTGTGCTTCAGAGCTATAAATGAGAATGTACTGAAGTAGAAACAACTTAGTACACACAAAACATGCTCCCATTCCTCTGTAATCAATGACACCATTAACAGAGTTGTAGAAAAAAAAAATCTTGGGATTAACACTCGTTATAATTCAATGAGTGACTACTATCTGAATCCAATTTTAAGTAGCTTTTATTATGAAGCTGAAGAAACTAAAATTCCAGCACAGTGTCAATGAAAGTAAAGCGTAAATTCCAGGTAAAATATTGAAATTCCGTGTTTGGTACAGTTTTCACGGCACTCCAGCTATTTAAACAGCTCTTTGTAAATATCAACAAACTCATATCTAAAATTTGCTTAGAAATGCAAATAGTCAACACAATACTGGAGGGAAGTGACCCTTGAGAGTGGATATGACCCAACTCAAAGGCTGATTATAAAGTCAACACTATGATAGTCACAAACAAAAGATTCAAAGATTGATAGAACAGACTAAAGAATATAGAAAATAAACATATACAGATAAGCCCTTGTGGGACATGTGGGGAGGGGGAACCGGGAAAGGTAATGTAAACAAAGAATATAGAAAATAAAAAACAAGAAAGAAAGGAAAAAAATGTATACAGATAGAGTAATTGGTCAAAGTACAAAATGACAACTCAGTAGAGATGTTAAACAGGGAAGAAGGTGGTGTAATCACAGATCACCTACCTCTCTGTCCTTTTCTCTGATTCTGAAGACCAGTCTCACTGCCAGCTCTATAGCTGACCATCTTCTGTGGCTTCTCCTAGCTCCCTGCCCCAGTCTCCAGTGGATCACACAGATGTTCCCCTCCAATCTTCCTTTACCCTTCTCATTGTTTTATCCTGCCTCCAACTTCACCAGGAATTCCCTGGCAACCTTCAGACTTCTCAACTAGAAAACCAGGTAGTCTAAACTGGGGATATTTATCTCTTTTGTCTTCTTTACACCCAATCCCCCAGTCTTGCACCTCCCTGTCTTCTCACAAAGATCACACAATTTTCTCCTCCAACTTCTTCCCTATTCGGCCTGTTGTCCCAGCCCTCACCTCTAGCAGACATTCCCAAGGGACTCTCCAGCCAAGTCTGACAGAGAAGTGAGTATGCCAGCAAAGCAAATCAGCTAAGGGCTTTATATCTTTGATTTCTCCTCTCTTCCAAAAGGTGGTCTGCAAGCTACCAAAGGAGAAATGTAAATAGGAACCCAACCACAAACTCTTTGATCAACCATGCTGTCTTGTCTGCAAGAGAGGCACAAGCAATGATGGCGTAGAGCTTGTTGGGAGTAAGCAAGCAATATCTTCCTTTGTTCTAAAGCCCCTTCCATAGGATGGAACCCATATCCCATACTGCATGGAATACTAACAACCTAAGACTAGGTACCAACAACTTAAGACAATGATCCAGAATAAAACGAAAGGCTACTGTTGTACCAAATGAGTGCAACAATACAATGACTTCTAATAGCATCCTGCTTTGCAAATGGATCAGCCATTATCAGAGAAGCGTCCTCCTTCAGCAAATAGAATAGATATAGAGATGCACACCCAGGCATTATGGAGAGAGTGAGAGACCTTCTAACACCCAGCCCTAAGTGGGAACCACATAAGGTCAAGGACACCAAAGAAACAAGATGCTTTAAACCAAGAGCACACTGTACTTATGAACTCACAAAGACTGAGGCAGTGTGATTAGGACCTATAGGGTCAGCATTGTGAGGTCCTAGAGCTGAAGAGAGAATTGGACATATTTCCCAATTCCTAACCCTAAAACCAATCTTCATTTTGTAACCACTTGCAAATGAAAATTTAGTTTTCTAAAAGGTAATCTCACTATGGAGGCAAAGTACTCTTGTTTTTGTTTGTTTGTTGACAAAGTACTCACAAGTATACACTTGCAAGCCCACATAGATGGCCAACAGAAAAAAAAATGAAAAAACAAAAAAAACCAATGGCATGTCTGGAATATTCTTGTCTCATAATGTTATATCAGGACTTTCGGTTAATTTTTAATCTTACTTTTTATTCCATTATATATTATTTATATTTATATTTCTTTTTAACCCTTCAAATTGTTTGTTTAGTATAAAGTAAAAAAAAATCTATGTGACTATTCCATTTGACAGTATGACCCCAAATATTATTATAAAACATATTCTCCCTTAAAATAAAATAATTGTAATGATATTAAAATCAAAACATTCACTCTTATTTTGTTTTGTTTTTTCAGATTTTCTTATTACATATTTTCTTTATTTACATTTTAAATGTTATCCCCTTTCCTGGTTTCCCCTATGAAAACCCCCTCCCTCCCTGCTTCTATGATGATGTTTCCCCATCCACCCACCCACACCTGCTCCCAGTCGTGGCATTCCCCATACTCAGGTATCCAGCAATCACAGGATCAAGGGCCTCTTCTCCCACTGATGTCCAATGAGGCCATCCTCTGCTACTTATGTGGCTAGAGCCATAGATTTCTCCATGTGTACTCTTTGGTTGGTGGTTTAGTCCCTGGGAGCTCTGGGGGTACTGGCTGGTTGATATTGTTGTTCCTCCTATGGGACTGCAAACCACTTCAGCTCCTTCAGTCCTTTAACTTGTCCATTATGGACACCATGCTAAGTCAAATCATTGGCTGCAAGCATCCATCTCTGTATTTATCAGGCTCTGGCAGAGCGTCTCAGAAGACAGCTATATCTGGCTCCTGTCAGCAAGAACTTCTTGGCATCACAATAGTGTGTTGGTTTGGTAAGTCTATATGGGATGGATATGCATGTATAGCAGTCTCTAGATGGCCTTTTCTTCAGACTGTTTCACACCTTGTCCTATGGGTATTTTGTTCCACCTTCTCAGAAGGACCAAAGTTCCCAAACTTTGGTCTTCCTTCTTCTTGAGCTTCATGTGGTCTGTGAATTGTATCTTGGGTATTCCGAGCTTTTGGGCTAATATCTACTTATCACTGAGTGCATACCATATGTGTTCTTTTGTGATTGGGTTACCTCACTCAGGATGATATTTTTTAATTCCATCCATTTGCCTAAGGATTTCATAGAGTTATTGTTTCTATTTTCATTTTTAGATCCTGGA